>NW_027254740.1:2907500-3021939 GCF_044704955.1 Pristiophorus japonicus | reverse complement strand
AGATGGTGGTGTGAGTGAGAGAGAGACTGAGAGAAACAGAGACAGAGACACAGACAGACATTCTGTGACAGAGAGAGAGAGAGAGAGGGACAGAGAGACAGTGGTGTGAGTGAGAGAGAAAATGAGAGAAACAGTGACAGAGACACAGACAGACAGAAAGTTATAGAGAGAGAGGGACAGAGAGATAGTGGTGTGAGTAATTGAGGGACTGAGAGAAACAGTGACAGAGACACAGACAGACATACAGAGAGAGAGAGGGAGAGGGACAGAGAGATAGTGACGTGAGTGAGAGAGCGAATGAGAGAAACACTGACAGTGACACAGAGAGACATACAGAGAGAAAGAGGGAGAGGGACAGAGAGATAATGCTGTGAGTGAGAGAGAGACTTAGAGAAACAGAGTCAGAGCCACTGACAGACATACAATGAAAGAGAGAGAACGGGAGTCAGAGAGCAAGTGTTGTGAGTGAGAGAGAGGCTGAGCGAAACAGTGACAGAGACACAGGCAGACAGACAGTGACAGAGAGAGAGGGACAGAGAGATATTGGTGTGAGTGAGAGCGAGACTGAGAGAAACAATGACAGAGACACAGACAGACATACAGTGACAGAGAGATAGCGGCAGACTGAGAGATAGTGGTGTGAGTGACAAAGAGACTGAGAGAAACAGTGACAGAGACACAGACAGAGCTACAGTGACAGTGAGAGAGAGGGACGAGAGATATTGGTGTGAGTGAGAGTGAGACTGAGAGAAACAGTGACAGAGACACAAACAGACATACAGTGACAGAGAGATAGCGGGGGACTGAGAGATAGTGGTGTGAGTGAGAAAGAGACTGAGAGAAACAGTGACAGAGACACAGACCGAGCTACAGTGACAGTGAGAGAGAGGGACGAGAGATAGTGGTGTGAGTGAGAGAGAGACTGAGAGAAACAGAGACACAGACACAGACAGACAGAAAGTTATAGAGAGAGAGAGAGGGACAGAGAGATAGTGGTATGAGAAAGAGAAAGACTGAGAGAAACAGAGACAGAGACACAGACACACATACAGTGACAGAAAGAGGGGGAGAGGGACAGAGAGATAGTGATGTGATTGAGAGAGAGAATGAGAGAAACAGGGACAGACACAGACAGGCATACAGAGAGAGAGAGGGAGAGGTACAGAGAGATAGTGGTGTGAGTGAGAGAGAGACTGAGAGAAACAGAGACAGAGATACGGACAGAAATACAGTGACAGAGAGGGAGGGTGACAGAGAGATAGGGTGTGAGTGCGAGAGAGACTTAGAGAAACAGAGACAGAGACACAGACAGACAGACAGTGACAGAGAGAGAGCGGGGGTCAGTGAGATAGGGTGCGAGTGAGAGAGAGACTGAGAGAAACAGTGACACAGAAACAGACAGATATACATTGACAGAGAGATATCGGGGGACAGAGAGATAGTGGTGTGAGTGAGAGAAAACTGAGAGAAACAGAGACAGAGACACAGACAGATAATACAGTGACAGGCAGAGAGAGAGAGGGACAGAGAGTAAATGGTGTGAGTGAGAGAGAGACTGAGAGGTACAGAGACAGAGACACAGACAGACATACCGTGAGAGAGAGAGAGCGGGGGGACGTGGAGATATTAATGTGTATGAGAGAGAAGCTGAGAGAAACAGAGACAGAAACACAGACAGACATAGAGAGACAGAGAGAGAGTGGGAGAGGAACAGAGAGACAATGGTGTGAGTGAGAGAGAGACTGAGAGAGACAGAGAGAGAGACACAGACAGACATATAGAGACAGAGAGAGAGGGAGACGGACAGAGAGATAGCGGTGTGAGTGTGAGAGAAACTGAGAGAAACATTGACAGAGACACAAAACAGACCTACAGTTTCTACGAGAGAGGGAGAGGGACAGATAGATAGTGGTGTGATTAAGAGAGAGACTGACAGAAACAGAGACAGGGACACAGACAGACATACAGTGACAGAGAGAGTGGAAGAGGGACAGAGAGATAGTGCTGTGAGTGAGAGAGAGATACTGAGAAAAACAGAGACAGAGACACAGACAGTCATCTAGTGACAGAGAGAGAGGGAGAGGGACAGAGAGATCGTGCTGTGAGTGAGAGAGAGAATGAGAGAAACAGAGACGGAGACACAGACAGACATACAGTGACATTTAGAGAGCGGGGGTCAGAGCGATAGTGGTGTGAGTGAGAGAGAGACTGAGAGAAACAGTGAAAGAGACACAGACAGACATACAGTGACAGAGAGAGAGAGAGGGAGAGGGACAGAGAGATAGTGGTGCGAGTGAGAGAGAGACTGAGAGAAACAGACACAGAGACACAGACAGACCTACAGTGACAGAGAGCGAGAGGGTCAGAGAGCTAGTGGTGTGAATGAGAGAGGGACTGAGAGAAACAGTGACAGAGACACAGACAGACATACAGTGACAGAGAGAGGTGGAGAGGGAGATAGTGGAGTCATTGAGAGAGAGACTGAGAGAAACAGAGACAGAGACACAGACAGAAACATGCTGACAGAGAGAGAGGGTGAGGGACAGGGAGATAGTGGTATGAGTGAGAGAGAGACTGAGAGAAACAGTGACAGAAACACAGACAGACATTCAGTCACAAAGAGAAGGCCAGAGAGATAGTGGTGTGAGTGAGAGAGAGACTGAGAGAAACAGAGACAGAGATACGGACAGAAATACAGTGACAGAGAGGGAGGGTGACAGAGAGATAGGGTGTGAGTGCGAGAGAGACTTAGAGAAACAGAGACAGAGACACAGACAGACAGACAGTGACAGAGAGAGAGCGGGGGTCAGTGAGATAGGGTGCGAGTGAGAGAGAGACTGAGAGAAACAGAGACAGAGACACAGACAGAAACATGCTGACAGAGAGAGAGGGTGCGGGACAGGGAGATAGTGGTATGAGTGAGAGAGAGACTGAGAGAAACAGTGACAGAAACACAGACAGACATTCAGTCACAAAGAGAAGGCCAGAGAGATAGTGGTGTGAGTGAGAGAGAGACTGAGAGAAACAGAGACAGAGATACGGACAGAAATACAGTGACAGAGAGGGAGGGTGACAGAGAGATAGGGTGTGAGTGCGAGAGAGACTTAGAGAAACAGAGACAGAGACACAGACAGACAGACAGTGACAGAGAGAGAGCGGGGGTCAGTGAGATAGGGTGCGAGTGAGAGAGAGACTGAGAGAAACAGTGACACAGAAACAGACAGATATACATTGACAGAGAGATATCGGGGGACAGAGAGATAGTGGTGTGAGTGAGAGAAAACTGAGAGAAACAGAGACAGAGACACAGACAGATAATACAGTGACAGGCAGAGAGAGAGAGGGACAGAGAGTAAATGGTGTGAGTGAGAGAGAGACTGAGAGGTACAGAGACAGAGACACAGACAGACATACCGTGAGAGAGAGAGAGCGGGGGGACGTGGAGATATTAATGTGTATGAGAGAGAAGCTGAGAGAAACAGAGACAGAAACACAGACAGACATAGAGAGACAGAGAGAGAGTGGGAGAGGAACAGAGAGACAATGGTGTGAGTGAGAGAGAGACTGAGAGAGACAGAGAGAGAGACACAGACAGACATATAGAGACAGAGAGAGAGGGAGACGGACAGAGAGATAGCGGTGTGAGTGTGAGAGAAACTGAGAGAAACATTGACAGAGACACAAAACAGACCTACAGTTTCTACGAGAGAGGGAGAGGGACAGATAGATAGTGGTGTGATTAAGAGAGAGACTGACAGAAACAGAGACAGGGACACAGACAGACATACAGTGACAGAGAGAGTGGAAGAGGGACAGAGAGATAGTGCTGTGAGTGAGAGAGAGATACTGAGAAAAACAGAGACAGAGACACAGACAGTCATCTAGTGACAGAGAGAGAGGGAGAGGGACAGAGAGATCGTGCTGTGAGTGAGAGAGAGAATGAGAGAAACAGAGACGGAGACACAGACAGACATACAGTGACATTTAGAGAGCGGGGGTCAGAGCGATAGTGGTGTGAGTGAGAGAGAGACTGAGAGAAACAGTGAAAGAGACACAGACAGACATACAGTGACAGAGAGAGAGAGAGGGAGAGGGACAGAGAGATAGTGGTGCGAGTGAGAGAGAGACTGAGAGAAACAGACACAGAGACACAGACAGACCTACAGTGACAGAGAGCGAGAGGGTCAGAGAGCTAGTGGTGTGAATGAGAGAGGGACTGAGAGAAACAGTGACAGAGACACAGACAGACATACAGTGACAGAGAGAGGTGGAGAGGGAGATAGTGGAGTCATTGAGAGAGAGACTGAGAGAAACAGAGACAGAGACACAGACAGAAACATGCTGACAGAGAGAGAGGGTGAGGGACAGGGAGATAGTGGTATGAGTGAGAGAGAGACTGAGAGAAACAGTGACAGAAACACAGACAGACATTCAGTCACAAAGAGAAGGCCAGAGAGATGGTGGTGTGAGTGAGAGAGAGACTGAGAGAAACAGAGACAGAGACACAGACAGACAGAAAGTTATAGAGAGAGAGGGACAGAGAGAGAGTGGTGTGAGTAAGAGAGGGACTGAGAGAAACAGTGACAGAGACACAGACAGCCATACAGAGAGAGAGAGGGAGAGGGACAGAGAGATAGTGACGTGAGTGAGAGAGCGAATGAGAGAAACACTGACAGTGACACAGAGAGACATACAGAGAGAAAGAGGGAGAGGGACAGAGAGATAATGCTGTGAGTGAGAGAGAGACTTAGAGAAACAGAGTCAGAGCCACTGACAGACATACAGTGAAAGAGAGAGAACGGGAGTCAGAGAGCAAGTGTTGTGAGTGAGAGAGAGGCTGAGCGAAACAGTGACAGAGACACAGGCAGACAGACAGTGACAGAGAGAGAGGGACAGAGAGATAGTGGTGTGAGTGAGAGCGAGACTGAGAGAAACAGTGACAGAGACACAGACAGAGCTACAGTGACAGTGAGAGAGAGGGACGAGAGATATTGGTGTGAGTGAGAAAGAGACTGAGAGAAACAGTGACAGAGACACAGACACACATACAGTGACAGAAAGAGGGGGAGAGGGACAGAGAGATAGTGATGTGATTGAGAGAGAGAATGAGAGAAACAGTGACAGACACAGACATACATACAGAGAGAGAGAGGAAGAGGGACAGAGAGATAGTGATGTGAGTGAGAGAGCGAATGAGAGAAACAATGACAGAGACACAGACAGACATACAGAGAAAAAGTGGGAGAGGGACAGAGAGATAGTGGTGTGAGTGAGATAGAGACTTAGCGAAAGAGTGACAGAGACACAGGCAGACAGACAGTTGCAGAGAGATAGCGCGAGGCAGAGAGATATTTGTGTGACTGAGAGCGAGACTGAGAGAAACAGTGACAGAGACACAAACAGACATGCAGTGACAGAGATTGTTCGCGGGGGACAGAGAGATAGTGGTGTGAGTGAGAGAAAGACTGAGACAAACAGTGACAGATACACAGACAGACATACAGTGACAGAGAGATAGCGGGGGACAGAGAGATAGTGGTGTGAGTGAGAGAGAGACTGAGATAAACAGTGACAGAGACACAGACAGAGCTACAGTGACAGTGAGAGAGAGGGACGAGAGATAGTGGTGTGATTGAGAGAGAGACTGAGAGAAAGAGAGACACAGACACAGACAGACATACAGTGAATGAGAGAGGGAGAGGGACAGAGAGATAGTGGTGTGAGAGAGAGAAAGACTGAGAGAAACAGAAACAGAAACACAGACAGACATGCAGTGACAGAGAGAGAGAGAGTGGGGATCAGAGAGATAGTGATATGAGTGAGAGAGAGACTGAGAGAAAAAGAGACAGAGACACAGACACACATACAGTGACAGAAAAAGAGGGAGACGGACAGAGAGATAGTGATGTGAGTGAGAGAGAGAATAAAAGAAACAGAGATAGAGACACAGACAGACATTCAGTGACAGAGAGAGAAGGGGGGCCAGAGAGATAGTGGTATGAGTGAGAGAGAGACTGAGAGTAACAGTGACAGAGACACAGGCAGACAGTCAGTGACAGAGAGATCGTGGGGGGCAGAGAGGTAGTGGTGTGAGTGAGAGAAACTGAGAGAAACAGTGATAGAGACACAGACAGAAATACAGTGACAGAGAGGGAGAGAGGGACAGAGAGATAGTACTGTGAGTGAGCGAGAGACTGAGAGAAACAGTGACAGAGACACAGACAGACATATAGTGACAGAAAGAGCTTGAGCGGGACAGAGAGGTAGCTGTGTGAGTGAGAGAGAGACTGAGAGAAAAATTGACAGAGGCAAAGACAGACAGACAGTGACAGAGAGGTTGAGGGGGCCAGAGGGATAGTGGTGTTTGTGAGAGAGAGACTGAGAGAAACAGTGACAGAGACACAGACAGACATACAGAGAAAGAGAAGGAGAAGGACAGAGAGATAGTGGTGTGAGTGAGAGAGAGAATAAAAGAAACAGAGATAGAGACACAGACAGACATTCAGTGACAGAGAGAGAAGGGGGGCCAGAGAGATAGTGGTATGAGTGAGAGAGAGACTGAGAGTAACAGTGACAGAGACACAGGCAGACAGTCAGTGACAGAGAGATCGTGGGGGGCAGAGAGGTAGTGGTGTGAGTGAGAGAAACTGAGAGAAACAGTGATAGAGACACAGACAGAAATACAGTGACAGAGAGGGAGAGAGGGACAGAGAGATAGTACTGTGAGTGAGCGAGAGACTGAGAGAAACAGTGACAGAGACACAGACAGACATATAGTGACAGAAAGAGCTTGAGCGGGACAGAGAGGTAGCTGTGTGAGTGAGAGAGAGACTGAGAGAAAAATTGACAGAGGCAAAGACAGACAGACAGTGACAGAGAGGTTGAGGGGGCCAGAGGGATAGTGGTGTTTGTGAGAGAGAGACTGAGAGAAACAGTGACAGAGACACAGACAGACATACAATGACAGAGAGAGATGGAGAGGGACAGAGAGATAGTGGTGTGAGTGAGAGAGAGAGATTGAGAGAAACAGTGACAATGACAAAGACACACATACAGTGACAGAGAGAGAGGGACACAGAGATAGTGGTGTGAGTCAGAGAGAGACTGAGAGAAACAGTGACATAGACACAGACACACATACAGAGAGAGAGAGGGAGAGGGACAGAGAGATAGTGGTGTGAGTGAGAGAGAGATTGAGAGAAACGGTGACAGAGACACAGACAGACATATAGTGTCAGAAAGAGAGGGACAGAGAGATAGTGGTGTGAGTGAGAGCGAGACTGAGAGAAACAGAGACACAGACACAGACAGACATACAGTGACAGAGAGATAGCGGGGGACAGAGAGATAGTGTAGTGAGTGAGAGAGAGACTGAGAGAAATAGAGACAGAGACACAGACAGACATATAGTGATAGAGAGAAAGTGAGAGGGACAGAGATACAGTGGTGTGAGTGAGAGAGAGACTGAGAGAAACAGAGACAGAGACACATACAGACATACAATGACAGAGAGAGATGGAGAGGGACAGAGAGATAGTGGTGTGAGTGAGAGAGAGAGATTGAGAGAAACAGTGACAATGACAAAGACACACATACAGTGACAGAGAGAGAGGGACACAGAGATAGTGGTGTGAGTCAGAGAGAGACTGAGAGAAACAGTGACATAGACACAGACACACATACAGAGAGAGAGAGGGAGAGGGACACAGAGATAGTGGTGTGAGTGAGAGAGAGATTGAGAGAAACGGTGACAGAGACACAGACAGACATATAGTGTCAGAAAGAGAGGGACAGAGAGATAGTGGTGTGAGTGAGAGCGAGACTGAGAGAAACAGAGACACAGACACAGACAGACATACAGTGACAGAGAGATAGCGGGGGACAGAGAGATAGTGTAGTGAGTGAGAGAGAGACTGAGAGAAATAGAGACAGAGACACAGACAGACATATAGTGATAGAGAGAAAGTGAGAGGGACAGAGATACAGTGGTGTGAGTGAGAGAGAGACTGAGAGAAACAGAGACAGAGACACATACAGACATAAAGTGACGGAGAGAGAGAGAGAGAGGGACGGAGAGATTGTGGTGTGAGTGAGGGAGAGAATGAGAGAAACAGAGACAGAGACACAGACAGACATACAGTGACAGAGAACGAGGGAGAGGGACAGAGAGATAGTGGTGTGAATGTGAGAGAGACTGAGAGAAACAGAGACAGAGACACAGACAGGCATACAGTGACAGAGAGAGATGGATAGGGACAGAGAGATAGTGGTGTGAGTGAGAGAGAGACTGAGAGAAACAGAGACTGAGACACAGACAGACATACAGTGACATTTAGAGAGCGGGGGTCAGAGCGATTGTGGTGTGACTGAGAGAGAGACTGAGGGAAACAGTGAAAGAGACACAGACAGACATACAGTGACAGAGAGCGAGAGGAACAGAGAGATAGTGGTGTGAGTGAGAGAGGGACTGAGAGAAACAGTTGCAGAGACACAGACAGACATATAGTGACAGAGAGAGGGGGACAGAGAGATAGTGGAGTGATTGAGAGAGAGACTGAAAGAAACAGAGACAGAGACACAGACAGACACACTGTTACAGAGAGAGAGGGTGAGGGACAGGGAGATAGTGGTATGAGTGAGAGAGAGACTGAGGCAAACAGTGACAGAGACACAGACAGACATTCAGTGACAAGAGAAGAACAGAGGGATAGTGGTGTGAGTGAGAGAGAGACTGAGCGAAACAGAGACAGAGACACAGACAGACATACAGAGAGAGAAACAGAGTTGGACTGAGATATAGTGTTGTGAGTAAGAGAGGGACTGAGCGACACAGAGACAGAGACACAGACAGACATGCAGAGATAGGGAGAGAGCGGGGGACAGAGAGATAGTGGTGTGAGTGAGAGAGAGACAGAGAGAAACAGTGACAGAGATACAGACAGACAGACAGTGACTGAGAGAGAGACAGAGGGACAGAGAGATAGTGGTGTGAGTGAGAGACTGAGAGAAACAGTGACAGAGACACAGACAGACATACAGAGAGAGAGAGAGGGAGAGGGACAGAGAGATAGTGGTTTGAGTGAGAGAGAGACTGAGAGAAACTGTGACAGAGACACAGACAGACATACAGAGAGAGAGAGGGAGAGGTACAGAGAGATAGTGGTGTGAATGAGGGAGAGACTGAGAGAAACAGAGACAGAGATACGGACAAAAATACAATGACAGAGAGGGAGTGTGACAGAGAGATAGGGTGTGAGTGCGAGAGAGACTTAGAGAAACAGAGACAGAGACACAGACAGACAGACAGTGACAGAGAGAGAGCGGGGGTCAGTGAGATAGGGTGTGAGTGAGAGAGAGACTTAGAGAAACATTGACAGAGACACAGACAGACATACAGTGACAGAGAGATTGACGGGGCCAGGGAGATAGTGGTGTGAGTGAGAGAGAGACTGAGCGAAACAGTGACACGGAAACAGACAGATAGACATTGACTGAGAGATATCGGGGGACATAGAGATAGTGGTGTGTGTGAGAGAAATACTGAGAGAAACAGTGACAGAGACACAGACATACATACGGTGACAGCGAAATAACGGGGGACAGAGAGATAGTGGTGTGATTGAGAGAGAGACTGAGAGAAACAGAGACAGAGACACAGACAGATAATACAGTGACAGACAGAGAGAGAGAGGGACAGAGAGAAAATGGTGTGAGTGAGAGAGAGACTGAGAGAAACAGAGACTGAGACACAGACAGACATACCGTGAGAGAGAGAGAGCTGGGGGATGTAGAGAGAGTGGTGTGTGTGAGAGAGAAACTGAGAGAAACAGGGACAGAAACACAGACAGACATACAGAGACAGAGATAGAGTGGGAGAGGAACAGAGAGAAAATGGTGTGAGTGAGAGAGAGACTGAGAGAAACAGTGAAAGAGACACAGACAGACATACAGTGACAGCGAAATAACGGGGGACAGAGAGATAGTGGTGTGATTGAGAGAGAGACTGAGAGAAACAGAGACAGAGACACAGACAAACATACAGTGACAGACAGAGAGAGAGGGAGGGACAGAGAGCAAGTGGTGTGAGTGAGAGAGAGGCTGAGCGAAACAGTGACAGAGACACTGGCAGACAGACAGTGACAGAGAGAGAGGGACACAGAGATATTGGTGTGAGTGAGAGCGAGACTGAGAGAAACAGTGACAGAGACACAGACAGAGCTACAGTGAAAGAGAGAGAGAGAGGGGGACAGAGAGATATTGGTGTGAGAGAGAGAAAGACTGTGAGAAACAGATACAGAAACACAGACAGACATACAGTGACAGAGAACGAGGGAGAGGGAGAGAGAGATAGTGGTGTGAGTGAGAGAGAGACTGAGAGAAACAGAGACAGAGACACAGACAGGCATACAGTGACTGAGAGAGAGGGAGAGGGAGATAGTGGTGTGAGTGAGAGAGAGACTGCGAAAAACAGAGACAGATACACAGACAGACATACAGTGACAGAGAGAGAGGGAGAGGGACAGAGAGATCGTGGTGTGAGTGAGAGAGATAATGAGAGAAACAGAGACGGAGACATAGACAGACATACAGTGACATTTAGAGAGCGGGAGTCAGAGCGATAGTGGTATGAGTGAGAGAGAGTGTGAGAGAAACAGTGAAAGAGACACAGACAGACACACAGTGACAGAGAGAGAGAGAGGGAGAGGGACAGAGAGATAGTGGTGCGAGTGAGAGAGAGACTGAGAGAAACAGACACAGAGACACAAACAGACATACAGTGACAGAGAGCGAGAGGGACAGAGAGATAGTGGTGCGAGTGAGAGAGAGACTGAGAGAAACAGACACAGAGACACAGACAGACCTACAGTGACAGAGAGCGAGAGGGTCAGAGAGCTAGTGGTGTGAATGAGAGAGGGACTGAGAGAAACAGTGACAGAGACACAGACAGACATACAGTGACAGAGAGAGGTGGAGAGGGAGATAGTGGAGTCATTGAGAGAGAGACTGAGAGAAACAGAGACAGAGACACAGACAGAAACATGCTGACAGAGAGAGAGGGTGAGGGACAGGGAGATAGTGGTATGAGTGAGAGAGAGACTGAGAGAAACAGTGACAGAAACACAGACAGACATTCAGTCACAAAGAGAAGGCCAGAGAGATGGTGGTGTGAGTGAGAGAGAGACTGAGAGAAACAGAGACAGAGACACAGACAGACAGAAAGTTATAGAGAGAGAGGGACAGAGAGAGAGTGGTGTGAGTAAGAGAGGGACTGAGAGAAACAGTGACAGAGACACAGACAGCCATACAGAGAGAGAGAGGGAGAGGGACAGAGAGATAGTGGTGTGAGTGAGAGAGCGAATGAGAGAAACACTGACAGTGACACAGAGAGACATACAGAGAGAAAGAGGGAGAGGGACAGAGAGATAATGCTGTGAGTGAGAGAGAGACTTAGAGAAACAGAGTCAGAGCCACTGACAGACATACAGTGAAAGAGAGAGAACGGGAGTCAGAGAGCAAGTGTTGTGAGTGAGAGAGAGGCTGAGCGAAACAGTGACAGAGACACAGGCAGACAGACAGTGACAGAGAGAGAGGGACAGAGAGATAGTGGTGTGAGTGAGAGCGAGACTGAGAGAAACAGTGACAAAGACACAGACAGAGCTACAGTGACAGTGAGAGAGAGGGACGAGAGATATTGGTGTGAGTGAGAAAGAGACTGAGAGAAACAGTGACAGAGACACAGACACACATACAGTGACAGAAAGAGGGGGAGAGGGACAGAGAGATAGTGATGTGATTGAGAGAGAGAATGAGAGAAACAGTGACAGACACAGACAGGCATACAGAGAGAGAGAGGAAGAGGGACAGAGAGATAGTGATGTGAGTGAGAGAGCGAATGAGAGAAACAATGACAGAGACACAGACAGACATACAGAGAAAAAGTGGGAGAGGGACAGAGAGATAGTGGTGTGAGTGAGATAGAGACTTAGCGAAAGAGTGACAGAGACACAGGCAGACAGACAGTTGCAGAGAGATAGCGCGAGGCAGAGAGATATTTGTGTGACTGAGAGCGAGACTGAGAGAAACAGTGACAGAGACACAAACAGACATGCAGTGACAGAGATTGTTCGCGGGGGACAGAGAGATAGTGGTGTGAGTGAGAGAAAGACTGAGACAAACAGTGACAGATACACAGACAGACATACAGTGACAGAGAGATAGCGGGGGACAGAGAGATAGTGGTGTGAGTGAGAGAGAGACTGAGATAAACAGTGACAGAGACACAGACAGAGCTACAGTGACAGTGAGAGAGAGGGACGAGAGATAGTGGTGTGATTGAGAGAGAGACTGAGAGAAAGAGAGACACAGACACAGACAGACATACAGTGAATGAGAGAGGGAGAGGGACAGAGAGATAGTGGTGTGAGAGAGAGAAAGACTGAGAGAAACAGAAACAGAAACACAGACAGACATGCAGTGACAGAGAGAGAGAGAGTGGGGATCAGAGAGATAGTGATATGAGTGAGAGAGAGACTGAGAGAAAAAGAGACAGAGACACAGACACACATACAGTGACAGAAAAAGAGGGAGACGGACAGAGAGATAGTGATGTGAGTGAGAGAGAGAATGAGAGAAACAGTGACAGAAACACAGACAGACATACAGAGAAAGAGAAGGAGAAGGACAGAGAGATAGTGGTGTGAGTGAGAGAGAGAATAAAAGAAACAGAGATAGAGACACAGACAGACATTCAGTGACAGAGAGAGAAGGGGGGCCAGAGAGATAGTGGTATGAGTGAGAGAGAGACTGAGAGTAACAGTGACAGAGACACAGGCAGACAGTCAGTGACAGAGAGATCGTGGGGGGCAGAGAGGTAGTGGTGTGAGTGAGAGAAACTGAGAGAAACAGTGATAGAGACACAGACAGAAATACAGTGACAGAGAGGGAGAGAGGGACAGAGAGATAGTACTGTGAGTGAGCGAGAGACTGAGAGAAACAGTGACAGAGACACAGACAGACATATAGTGACAGAAAGAGCTTGAGCGGGACAGAGAGGTAGCTGTGTGAGTGAGAGAGAGACTGAGAGAAAAATTGACAGAGGCAAAAACAGACAGACAGTGACAGAGAGGTTGAGGGGGCCAGAGGGATAGTGGTGTTTGTGAGAGAGAGACTGAGAGAAACAGTGACAGAGACACAGACAGACATACAATGACAGAGAGAGATGGAGAGGGACAGAGAGATAGTGGTGTGAGTGAGAGAGAGAGATTGAGAGAAACAGTGACAATGACAAAGACACACATACAGTGACAGAGAGAGAGGGACACAGAGATAGTGGTGTGAGTCAGAGAGAGACTGAGAGAAACAGTGACATAGACACAGACACACATACAGAGAGAGAGAGGGAGAGGGACAGAGAGATAGTGGTGTGAGTGAGAGAGAGATTGAGAGAAACGGTGACAGAGACACAGACAGACATATAGTGTCAGAAAGAGAGGGACAGAGAGATAGTGGTGTGAGTGAGAGCGAGACTGAGAGAAACAGAGACACAGACACAGACAGACATACAGTGACAGAGAGATAGCGGGGGACAGAGAGATAGTGTAGTGAGTGAGAGAGAGACTGAGAGAAATAGAGACAGAGACACAGACAGACATATAGTGATAGAGAGAAAGTGAGAGGGACAGAGATACAGTGGTGTGAGTGAGAGAGAGACTGAGAGAAACAGAGACAGAGACACATACAGACATACAATGACAGAGAGAGATGGAGAGGGACAGAGAGATAGTGGTGTGAGTGAGAGAGAGAGATTGAGAGAAACAGTGACAATGACAAAGACACACATACAGTGACAGAGAGAGAGGGACACAGAGATAGTGGTGTGAGTCAGAGAGAGACTGAGAGAAACAGTGACATAGACACAGACACACATACAGAGAGAGAGAGGGAGAGGGACAGAGAGATAGTGGTGTGAGTGAGAGAGAGATTGAGAGAAACGGTGACAGAGACACAGACAGACATATAGTGTCAGAAAGAGAGGGACAGAGAGATAGTGGTGTGAGTGAGAGCGAGACTGAGAGAAACAGAGACACAGACACAGACAGACATACAGTGACAGAGAGATAGCGGGGGACAGAGAGATAGTGTAGTGAGTGAGAGAGAGACTGAGAGAAATAGAGACAGAGACACAGACAGACATATAGTGATAGAGAGAAAGTGAGAGGGACAGAGATACAGTGGTGTGAGTGAGAGAGAGACTGAGAGAAACAGAGACAGAGACACATACAGACATAAAGTGACGGAGAGAGAGAGAGAGAGGGACGGAGAGATTGTGGTGTGAGTGAGGGAGAGAATGAGAGAAACAGAGACAGAGACACAGACAGACATACAGTGACAGAGAACGAGGGAGAGGGACAGAGAGATAGTGGTGTGAATGTGAGAGAGACTGAGAGAAACAGAGACAAAGACACAGACAGGCATACAGTGACAGAGAGAGATGGATAGGGACAGAGAGATAGTGGTGTGAGTGAGAGAGAGACTGAGAGAAACAGAGACTGAGACACAGACAGACATACAGTGACATTTAGAGAGCGGGGGTCAGAGCGATAGCGGTGTGACTGAGAGAGAGACTGAGGGAAACAGTGAAAGAGACACAGACAGACATACAGTGACAGAGAGCGAGAGGAACAGAGAGATAGTGGTGTGAGTGAGAGAGGGACTGAGAGAAACAGTTGCAGAGACACAGACAGACATATAGTGACAGAGAGAGGGGGACAGAGAGATAGTGGAGTGATTGAGAGAGAGACTGAAAGAAACAGAGACAGAGACACAGACAGACACACTGTTACAGAGAGAGAGGGTGAGGGACAGGGAGATAGTGGTATGAGTGAGAGAGAGACTGAGGCAAACAGTGACAGAGACACAGACAGACATTCAGTGACAAGAGAAGAACAGAGGGATAGTGGTGTGAGTGAGAGAGAGACTGAGCGAAACAGAGACAGAGACACAGACAGACATACAGAGAGAGAAACAGAGTTGGACTGAGATATAGTGTTGTGAGTAAGAGAGGGACTGAGCGACACAGAGACAGAGACACAGACAGACATGCAGAGATAGGGAGAGAGCGGGGGACAGAGAGATAGTGGTGTGAGTGAGAGAGAGACAGAGAGAAACAGTGACAGAGATACAGACAGACAGACAGTGACTGAGAGAGAGACAGAGGGACAGAGAGATAGTGGTGTGAGTGAGAGACTGAGAGAAACAGTGACAGAGACACAGACAGACATACAGAGAGAGAGAGAGGGAGAGGGACAGAGAGATAGTGGTTTGAGTGAGAGAGAGACTGAGAGAAACTGTGACAGAGACACAGACAGACATACAGAGAGAGAGAGGGAGAGGTACAGAGAGATAGTGGTGTGAATGAGGGAGAGACTGAGAGAAACAGAGACAGAGATACGGACAAAAATACAATGACAGAGAGGGAGTGTGACAGAGAGATAGGGTGTGAGTGCGAGAGAGACTTAGAGAAACAGAGACAGAGACACAGACAGACAGACAGTGACAGAGAGAGAGCGGGGGTCAGTGAGATAGGGTGTGAGTGAGAGAGAGACTTAGAGAAACATTGACAGAGACACAGACAGACATACAGTGACAGAGAGATTGTGACGGGGCCAGGGAGATAGTGGTGTGAGTGAGAGAGAGACTGAGCGAAACAGTGACACGGAAACAGACAGATAGACATTGACTGAGAGATATCGGGGGACATAGAGATAGTGGTGTGTGTGAGAGAAATACTGAGAGAAACAGTGACAGAGACACAGACATACATACGGTGACAGCGAAATAACGGGGGACAGAGAGATAGTGGTGTGATTGAGAGAGAGACTGAGAGAAACAGAGACAGAGACACAGACAAACATACAGTGACAGACAGAGAGAGAGGGAGGGACAGAGAGCAAGTGGTGTGAGTGAGAGAGAGGCTGAGCGAAACAGTGACAGAGACACTGGCAGACAGACAGTGACAGAGAGAGAGGGACACAGAGATATTGGTGTGAGTGAGAGCGAGACTGAGAGAAACAGTGACAGAGACACAGACAGAGCTACAGTGAAAGAGAGAGAGAGAGAGGGACAGAGAGATATTGGTGTGAGAGAGAGAAAGACTGTGAGAAACAGATACAGAAACACAGACAGACATAAAGTGACAGAGAACGAGGGAGAGGGAGAGAGAGATAGTGGTGTGAGTGAGAGAGAGACTGAGAGAAACAGAGACAGAGACACAGACAGGCATACAGTGACTGAGAGAGAGGGAGAGGGAGATAGTGGTGTGAGTGAGAGAGAGACTGCGAAAAACAGAGACAGATACACAGACAGACATACAGTGACAGAGAGAGAGGGAGAGGGACAGAGAGATCGTGGTGTGAGTGAGAGAGATAATGAGAGAAACAGAGACGGAGACATAGACAGACATACAGTGACATTTAGAGAGCGGGAGTCAGAGCGATAGTGGTATGAGTGAGAGAGAGTGTGAGAGAAACAGTGAAAGAGACACAGACAGACACACAGTGACAGAGAGAGAGAGAGGGAGAGGGACAGAGAGATAGTGGTGCGAGTGAGAGAGAGACTGAGAGAAACAGACACAGAGACACAAACAGACATACAGTGACAGAGAGCGAGAGGGACAGAGAGATAGTGGTGTGATTGAGAGAGAGACTGAGAGAAACAGAGACAGAGACACAGACAAACATACAGTGACAGACAGAGAGAGAGGGAGGGACAGAGAGAAAATGGTGTGAGTGAGAGAGAGACTGAGAGAAACAGAGACACGGACTCAGACAGACATACCATGACAGAGAAATAGCGGGGGGGGGGCGTAGAGATAGTGGTGTGTGTGAGAGAGAAACTGAGAGAAACAGAGACAGAAACACAGACAGACATACAGAGACAGAGAGAGGGAGAGGGACAGAGAGATAGTGGTGTGAGTGAGAGAGAGAGACTGAGAGAAACAGAGACAGAGACACAGACAGACATACAGAGACAGAGAGAGGGAGAGGGACAGAGAGATAGCGGTGTGAGTGAGAGAGTGATACTGAGAGAAACAGTAACAGAGACACAGAAGGACATACAGTGACAGAGAGAGAGAGAGAGAGGGACAGAGACTTATTGGTGTGAGTGAGAGAGAGACTGAGAGAAACAGAGACAGAGACACAGACACACATACAGTGACAGAGAGAGTGGAAGAGGGACAGAGAGATAGTGCTGTTAGTGAGAGAGTGATACTGAGAGAAACAGTAACAGAGACACAGAAGGACATACAGTGACAGAGAGAGAGAGAGAGAGGGACAGAGACTTATTGGTGTGAGTGAGAGAGAGACTGAGAGAAACAGAGACAGAGACACAGACACACATACAGTGACAGAAATAGAGGGAGAGAGACAGAGAGATAGTGGTGTGAGTGAGTGAGAGAAACTGAGAGAAACAGTGACAGAAACAGACAGACATACAGAGAGAGAGAGGGAGAGGGACAGAGAGATAGTGATGTGAGTGAGAGAGCGAATGAGAGAAACAGTGACAGTGACACAGACAGACATACAGAGAGAAAGAGGGATAGGGACAGAGAGATAGTGATGTGAGTGAGAGAGCGAATGAGAGAAACAGTGACAGTGACACAGACAGACAGACAGTGACAGAGAGAGAGGGACACAGAGATATTGGTGTGAGTGAGAGCGAGACTGAGAGAAACAGTGACAGAGACACAGACAGAGCTACAGTGAAAGAGAGAGAGAGAGGGACAGAGATATATTGGTGTGAGAGAGAGAAAGACTGTGAGAAACAGATACAGAAACACAGACAGACATACAGTGACAGAGAGAGAGAGAGTGGGGATCAGAGAGATAGTGATGTGAGTGAGAGAGAGACTGAGCGAAACAGAGATAGAGACACAGACACACATACAGTGACAGAAAGAGGGGGAGAGGGACAGAGAGATAGTGATGTGAGTGAGAGAGAGAATGAGAGAAACAGTGACAGACACAGAGAGACATACAGAGAGAGAGAGGAAGGGGGACAGAGAGATAGTGATGTGAGTGAGAGAGCGAATGAGAGAAACAATGACAGAGACACAGACAGACATACAGAGAGAAAGAGGGAGAGGGACAGAGAGATAATGGTGTGAGTGAGATAGAGACTTAGAGAAACAGTGACAGAGACACAGGCAGACAGACAGTTGCAGAGAGATAGCGCGAGGCAGAGAGATATTGGTGTGAGTGAGAGCGAGACTCGGAGAAACAGTGACAGAGACACAAACAGACATGCAGTGACAGAGAGTGTTCGCGGGGGACAGAGAGATAGTGGTGTGAGTGAGAGAAAGACAGAGAGAAACAGTGACAGAGACACAGACAGACATACAGTGACAGAGAGATAGCGGGGGACAGAGAGATAGTGGTGTGAGTGAGAAAGAGACTGAGAGAAACAGTGACAGAGACACAGACAGACATACAGTGACAGAGAGATAGCGGGGGACAGAGAGATAGTGGTGTGAGTGAGAAAGAGACTGAGAGAAACAGAGACAGAGACACAAACAGAGCTACATTGACAGTGAGAGAGAGGGACGAGAGATAGTGGTGTGATTAAGAGAGAGACTGACAGAAACAGAGACAGGCACACAGACAGACATACAGTGACAGAGAGAGTGGAAGAGGGACAGAGAGATAGTGGTGTGAGTGAGAGAGTGATACTGAGAGAAACAGAGACAGAGACACAGACAGACAGAAAGTTATAGAGAGAGAGGGACTGAGAGATAGTGGTGTGAGTAAGAGGGGGACTGAGAGAAACAGTGACAGAGACACAGACATACATGCAGAGATAGGGAGAGAGCGGGGGACAGAGAGATAGTGGTGTGAGTGGGAGAGAGACAGAGAGAAACAGTGACAGTGACACAGACATACATACAGTGACTGAGAGAGAGAGACGGACAGAGAGATACTGGTGTGAGTGAGAGACTGAGAGAAAGAGTGACAGAGACACAGACAGACATACACGAGAGAGAGCGAGAGGGACAGAGAGATAGTGGTGTGAGTGAGAGAGAGACTGAGAGAAACAGAGACAGAGATACGGACAGAAATACAGTGACAGAGAGGGAAGGTGACAGAGAGATAGTGGTGTGAGTGCGAGAGAGACTGAGAGAAACAGAGACAGAGACACAGACACACATACAGTGACAGAAATAGAGGGAGAGAGACAGAGAGATAGTGGTGTGAGTGAGTGAGAGAAACTGAGAGAAACAGTGACAGAAACAGACAGACATACAGAGAGAGAGGGAGAGGGACAGAGAGATATTGATGTGAGTGAGAGAGCGAATGAGAG
Organism: Pristiophorus japonicus; assembly: GCF_044704955.1. NCBI lineage: Eukaryota > Metazoa > Chordata > Chondrichthyes > Pristiophoridae > Pristiophorus > Pristiophorus japonicus. Next base: position 3,002,583 of record NW_027254740.1, on the reverse strand, counting down.
AAACAGTGACAGTGACACAGACAGACATACAGAGAGAAAGAGGGAGAGGGACAGAGAGATAGTGATGTGAGTGAGAGAGCGAATGAGAGAAACAGTGACAGTGACACAGACAGACATACAGAGAGAAAGAGGGAGAGGGACAGAGAGATAATGGTGTGAGTGAGAGAGAGACTTAGAGAAACAGAGTCAGAGCCACAGATAGATATACAGTGAAAGAGAGAGAACGGGAGTCAGAGAGCAAGTGGTGTGAGTGAGAGAGAGGCTGAGCGAAACAGTGACAGAGACACTGGCAGACAGACAGTGACAGAGAGAGAGGGACACAGAGATATTGGTGTGAGTGAGAGCGAGACTGAGAGAAACAGTGACAGAGACACAGACAGAGCGACAGTGAAAGAGAGAGAGAGAGGGACAGAGATATATTGGTGTGAGAGAGAGAAAGACTGTGAGAAACAGATACAGAAACACAGACAGACATACAGTGACAGAGAGAGAGAGAGTGGGGATCAGAGAGATAGTGATGTGAGTGAGAGACTGAGCGAAACAGAGATAGAGACACAGACACACATACAGTGACAGAAAGAGGGGGAGAGGGACAGAGAGATAGTGATGTGAGTGAGAGAGAGAATGAGAGAAACAGTGACAGACACAGAGAGACATACAGAGAGAGAGAGGAAGGGGGACAGAGAGATAGTGATGTGAGTGAGAGAGCGAATGAGAGAAACAATGACAGAGAAACAGACAGACATACAGAGAGAAAGAGGGAGAGGGACAGAGAGATAGTGGTGTGAGTGAGATAGAGACTTAGAGAAACAGTGACAGAGACACAGGCAGACAGACAGTTGCAGAGAGATAGCGCGAGGCAGAGAGATATTGGTGTGAGTGAGAGCGAGACTCAGAGAAACAGTGACAGAGACACAAACAGACATGCAGTGACAGAGAGTGTTCGCGGGGGACAGAGAGATAGTGGTGTGAGTGAGAGAAAGACAGAGAGAAACAGTGACCGAGACACAAACAGAGCTACATTGACAGTGAGAGAGAGGGACGAGAGATAGTGGTGTGATTAAGAGAGAGACTGACAGAAACAGAGACAGGCACACAGACAGACATACAGTGACAGAGAGAGTGGAAGAGGGACAGAGAGATAGTGGTGTGAGTGAGAGAGTGATACTGAGAGAAACAGAGACAGAGACACAGACAGACAGAAAGTTATAGAGAGAGAGGGACTGAGAGATATTGGTGTGAGTGGGAGAGAGACAGAGAGAAACAGTGACAGAGACACAGACAGACATGCAGAGGTAGGGAGAGAGCGGGGGACAGAGAGATAGTGGTGTGAGTGGGAGAGAGACAGAGAGAAACAGTGACAGAGACACAGACATACATACAGTGACTGAGAGAGAGAGATGGACAGAGAGATACTGGTGTGAGTGAGAGACTGAGAGAAAGAGTGACAGAGACACAGACAGACATACACGAGAGAGAGCGAGAGGGACAGAGAGATAGTGGTGTGAGTGAGAGAGAGACTGAGAGAAACAGAGACAGAGATACGGACAGAAATACAGTGACAGAGAGGGAGGGTGACAGAGAGATAGTGGTGTGAGTGCGAGAGAGACTTAGAGAAATAAAGACAGAGACACAGACAGACAGACCGTGACAGAGCGAGAGCGGGGGTCAGTGAGATAGGGTGTGAGTGAGAGAGAGACTTAGAGAAACAGTGACAGAGACACAGACAGACATACAGTGACAGAGAGATTGACGGGGCCAGGGATATAGTGGTGTGAGTGAGAGAGAGACTGAGAGAAACAGTGACAGAGACACAGACAGACATACAGTGACAGACAGAGAGAGAGAGGGACAGAGAGAAAATGGTGTGAGTGAGAGAGAGACTGAGAGAAACAGAGTCAGAGACACAGATACACATACAGTGACAGAAATAGAGGGAGAGAGACAGAGAGATAGTGGTGTGAGTGAGTGAGATACACTGTGAGAAACAGTGACAGGAACAGACAGACATACAGAGAGAGAGAGGGAGAGGGACAGAGAGACAGTGATGTGAGTGAGAGAGCGAATGAGAGAAACAGTGACAGTGACACAGACAGACATACAGAGAGAAGGAGGGAGAGGGACAGAGAGATAATGGTGTGAGTGAGAGAGAGACATAGAGAAACAGCGTCAGAGCCACAGACTGACATGCAGTGAAAGAGAGAGAACGGGAGTCAGAGAGCAAGTGGTGTGAGTGAGAGAGAGGCTGAGCGAAACAGTGACAGAGACACAGGCAGACAGACAGTGACAGAGAGAGAGGGACAGAGAGATATTGGTGTGAGTGAGAGCGAGACTGAGAGAAACAGTGACAGAGACACAAACAGACATACAGTGACAGAGAGATAGCGGGGGACAGAGAGATAGTTGTGTGAGTGAGAAAGAGACTGAGAGAAACAGTGACAGAGACACAGACAGAGCTACAGTGACAGTGAGAGAGAGGGACGAGAGATAGTGGTGTGAGTGAGAGAGAGACTGAGAGAAACAGAGACACAGACACAGACAGACATACAGTGAAAGAGAGAGAGAGTGGGACAGAGAGATAGTGGTGTGAGAGAGAGAAAGACTGAGAGAAACAGATACAGAAACACAGACAGACATACAGTGACAGAGTGAGAGAGAATGGAGATCAGAGAGATAGTGATGTGAGTGAGAGAGAGACTGAGAGAAACAGAGACAGAGACAGAGACACACATACAGTGACAGAAAGAGGGGGAGAGGGACAGAGAGATAGTGATGTGAGTGAGAGAGAGAATGAGAGAAACAATGACAGAGACACAGACAGACATACAGAGAGAAAGAGGGAGAGGGACAAGAGATAGTGATGTGAGTGAGATAGAGACTTAGAGAACCAGTGACAGAGACACAGACAGACATACAGAGAGAGAGAGGGAGAAGGACAGAGAGATAGTGGTGTGAGTGAGAGCGAGACTGAGAGAAACAGTGACAGAGACACAAACAGACATGCAGTGACAGAGAGTGTTCATGGGGGACAGAGAGATAGTGGTGTGAGTGAGAGAGAGACTGAGAGAAACAGAGACACAGACACAGACAGACATACAGTGAAAGAGAGAGAGAGTGGGACAGAGAGATAGTGGTGTGAGAGAGAGAAAGACTGAGAGAAACAGATACAGAAACACAGACAGACATACAGTGACAGAGTGAGAGAGAATGGAGATCAGAGAGATAGTGATGTGAGTGAGAGAGAGACTGAGAGAAACAGAGACAGAGACAGAGACACACATACAGTGACAGAAAGAGGGGGAGAGGGACAGAGAGATAGTGATGTGAGTGAGAGAGAGAATGAGAGAAACAATGACAGAGACACAGACAGACATACAGAGAGAAAGAGGGAGAGGGACAAGAGATAGTGATGTGAGTGAGATAGAGACTTAGAGAACCAGTGACAGAGACACAGACAGACATACAGAGAGAGAGAGGGAGAAGGACAGAGAGATAGTGGTGTGAGTGAGAGCGAGACTGAGAGAAACAGTGACAGAGACACAAACAGACATGCAGTGACAGAGAGTGTTCATGGGGGACAGAGAGATAGTGGTGTGAGTGAGAGAAATACTGTGAGAAACAGTGACAGAGACACAGACAGACATACAGTGACAGAGAGATAGCGGGGGACAGAGAGATATTGGTGTGAGTGAGAGAGAGACTGAGAGAAACAGTGACAGAGACACAGACAGAGCTACAGTGACAGTGAGAGAGAGGGACGAGCGATAGTGGTGTGAGTGAAAGAGAGACTGAGAGAAACAGAGACACAGACACAGAGAGACATAAAGTGAAAGAGAGAGAGAGAGGGACAGAGAGATAGTGGTGTGAGAGAGAGAAAGACTGAGAGAAACAGATACAGAAACACAGACAGATAATACAGTGACAGAGAGAGAGAGTTGGGATCAGAGAGATAGTGATATGAGTGAGAGTGAGACTGAGAGAAACAGAGACAGAGACACAGACACACATACAGTGACAGAAAGAGAGGGAGAGGGACAGAGAGACAGTGATGTGAGTGAGAGAGAGAATGAGAGAAACAGTGACAGAAACACAGACAGACATACAGAGAGAGAGAGGGAGAAGGACAGAGAGATAGTGGTGTGAGTGAGAGAGAGACTTAAAGAAACAGAGATAGAGACACAAACAAACATTCAGTGACAGAGACAGAACGGGGGTCAGAGAGATCGTGGTATGAGTGAGAGAGAGACTGAGCGAAACAGTGACAGAGACACAGACAGACATTCAGTGACAGAGAGATCGTGGGGGGCAGAGCGGTAGTGGTGTGAGTGAGAGAAACTGAGAGAAACAGTGATAGAGACATAGACAGACATATAGTGACAGAAAAAGTTTGAGCGGGACAGAGAGATAGCTGTGTGAGTGAGAGAGAGACTGAGATAAACATTGACAGAGGCACAGACAGACATACAGTGACAGAGAGGTTGAGGGGGCCAGAGGGATAGTGGTGTGATTGAGAGAGAGACTGAGTGAAACAGTGACAGAGAAACAGACAGATATACATTGACAGAGAGATATCGGGGTACAGAGAGATCGTGGTGTGAGTGAGAGAAAGACTGAGAGAAACAGTGCCAGACACACAGACAGACATACAGTGACAGAAAAATAACGGGGGTCAGAGAGATAGTGGTGTGTGTGAGAGAGAGACTGAGAGAAACAGTGACAGAGACACAAACAGACAGACAGTGGCAGAGAGAAAGGGAGCGGGACAGAGAGATAGTGGTGTGAGTGAGAGAGAGACTGACAGAAACAGAGACAGGGACACAGACAGACATACAGTGACATGGAGAGATGGAGAGGGACAGTGAGATAGTGGTGTGAGTGAGAGAGAGAGATTGAGTGAAACAGTGACAAAGACAAAGACACACATACAGTGACAGAGAGAGAGAGAAATAGTGACAGAGAAATATTGGTGTGAATGAGAGAGAGACTGAGAGAAACAGAGACAGAGACATATACAGACATACAATGACAGAAAGAGAGGGACAGGGACAGAAAAATAGTGGTGTGAGTGAGTGAGAGAAACTGAGAGAAACATTGACAGACACAGCCAGACATACAGAGAGAACGCGGGAGAGGGACAGAGAGATAGTGATGTGAGTGAGAGAGAGAATGAGAGAAACAGTGACAGAGACACAGACAGACATACAGAGAGAGAGAGAGGGAAAGGGACAGAAATATAGTGGTATGAGTGAGAGAGAGACTTAGACAAACAGAGACAGAGACACAAACAGACATACAGTGACAGTGAGATAGCACGGTGCAGAGAGATAGTGGTGTGAGTGAGAGCGAGACTGAGAGAAACAATGACAGAGACACAGACAGAAATACTGTGACAAAGAGATAGCGGGGGACAGAGCGATAGTGGTGTGAGTGAGAGAAAGACTGAGAGAAAGAGTGACAGAGACACAGACAGACATGCACCTGACAGAAAGATAGCGGGGGCAGAGAGATAGTGGTGTGAGTGAGAGAGAGACTGAGAGAAACAGAGACACAGACAGACATAGAGTGGCAGAGAGAGAGAGATTGACAGAGAGATAGTGGTGTGAGTGTGAGAGAGAAACTGAGAGAAACAGTGACAGACACAGACAGACATACAGAGAGAGAGAGGGAGAGGGACAGAGAGATAGCGATGTGAGTGAGAGAGAGAATGAGAGAAACAGTGACAGAGACACAGACAGGCATACAGAGAGAGAGAGGGAGAGGGACAGAGAGATAGTGGTGTGAGTGAGAAAGAGACTGAGAGAAACAATGACAGAGACACAAACAGAGCTACATTGACAGTGAGAGAGAGGGACGAGAGATAGTGGTGTGAGTGAGAGAGAGACTGAGAGAAACAGAGACACAGACACAGACACAGACATACAGTGAAAGAGGGAGAGAGAGAGACAGAGAGATAGTGGTGTGAGAGAGAGAAAGACTGAGAGAAACAGATACAGAAACACAGACAGACATACAGTGACAGAGAGAGAGAGAGTGGGGATTAGAGAGATAGTGATGTGTGTGAGAGAGAGACTGAGTGAAACAGAGACAGAGACACAGACACACATACAGTGACAGAAAGAGGGGGAGAGGGACAGAGAGATAGTGATCTGAGTGAGAGAGAGAATGAGAGAAACAGTGACAGACACAGACATACATACAGAGAGAGAGAGGAAGAGGGACAGAGAGATAGTGATGTGAGTGAGACAGCGAATGAGAGAAACAATGACAGAGACACAGACAGCCATATAGAGAGAGAGAGTGCGAGGGGCAGAGAGGTAGTGGTATGAGTGAGAGAGAGTCTTAGACAAACAGAGACAGAGACACAAACAGACATACATTGAGAGAACGGGGGTCAGTGAGATAGTGGTGTGAGTGAGAGAGAGGCTGAGCGAAACAGTGACAGTGACACTGACAGACAGACAGTGACAGAGAGATAGCACGGGGCAGAGAGATAGTGGTGTGAGTGAGAGCGAGACTGAGATAAACAGTTACAGAGACACAGACAGAAATATTGTGACAGAGAGATAGCGGGGGACAGAGAGATAGTGGTGTGAGTGAGAGAAAGACTGAGAGAAACAGTGACAGAGACACAGACAGACATACAGAGAGAAAGAGGGAGAGGGACAAGAGATAGTGATGTGAGTGAGATAGAGACTTAGAGAACCAGTGACAGAGACACAGACAGACATACAGAGAGAGAGAGGGAGAAGGACAGAGAGATAGTGGTGTGAGTGAGAGCGAGACTGAGAGAAACAGTGACAGAGACACAAAGAGACATGCAGTGACAGAGAGTGTTCATGGGGGACAGAGAGATAGTGGTGTGAGTGAGAGAAATACTGTGAGAAACAGTGACAGAGACACAGACAGACATACAGTGACAGAGAGATAGCGGGGGACAGAGAGATATTGGTGTGAGTGAGAGAGAGACTGAGAGAAACAGTGACAGAGACACAGACAGAGCTACAGTGACAGTGAGAGAGAGGGACGAGCGATAGTGGTGTGAGTGAAAGAGAGACTGAGAGAAACAGAGACACAGACACAGAGAGACATAAAGTGAAAGAGAGAGAGAGAGGGACAGAGAGATAGTGGTGTGAGAGAGAGAAAGACTGAGAGAAACAGATACAGAAACACAGACAGATAATACAGTGACAGAGAGAGAGAGTTGGGATCAGAGAGATAGTGATATGAGTGAGAGTGAGACTGAGAGAAACAGAGACAGAGACACAGACACACATACAGTGACAGAAAGAGAGGGAGAGGGACAGAGAGACAGTGATGTGAGTGAGAGAGAGAATGAGAGAAACAGTGACAGAAACACAGACAGACATACAGAGAGAGAGAGGGAGAAGGACAGAGAGATAGTGGTGTGAGTGAGAGAGAGACTTAAAGAAACAGAGATAGAGACACAAACAAACATTCAGTGACAGAGAGAGAACGGGGGTCAGAGAGATCGTGGTATGAGTGAGAGAGAGACTGAGCGAAACAGTGACAGAGACACAGACAGACATTCAGTGACAGAGAGATCGTGGGGGGCAGAGCGGTAGTGGTGTGAGTGAGAGAAACTGAGAGAAACAGTGATAGAGACATAGACAGACATATAGTGACAGAAAAAGTTTGAGCGGGACAGAGAGATAGCTGTGTGAGTGAGAGAGAGACTGAGATAAACATTGACAGAGGCACAGACAGACATACAGTGACAGAGAGGTTGAGGGGGCCAGAGGGATAGTGGTGTGATTGAGAGAGAGACTGAGTGAAACAGTGACAGAGAAACAGACAGATATACATTGACAGAGAGATATCGGGGTACAGAGAGATCGTGGTGTGAGTGAGAGAAAGACTGAGAGAAACAGTGCCAGACACACAGACAGACATACAGTGACAGAAAAATAACGGGGGTCAGAGAGATAGTGGTGTGTGTGAGAGAGAGACTGAGAGAAACAGTGACAGAGACACAAACAGACAGACAGTGGCAGAGAGAAAGGGAGCGGGACAGAGAGATAGTGGTGTGAGTGAGAGAGAGACTGACAGAAACAGAGACAGGGACACAGACAGACATACAGTGACATGGAGAGATGGAGAGGGACAGTGAGATAGTGGTGTGAGTGAGAGAGAGAGATTGAGTGAAACAGTGACAAAGACAAAGACACACATACAGTGACAGAGAGAGAGAGAAATAGTGACAGAGAAATATTGGTGTGAATGAGAGAGAGACTGAGAGAAACAGAGACAGAGACATATACAGACATACAATGACAGAAAGAGAGGGACAGGGACAGAAAAATAGTGGTGTGAGTGAGTGAGAGAAACTGAGAGAAACATTGACAGACACAGCCAGACATACAGAGAGAACGCGGGAGAGGGACAGAGAGATAGTGATGTGAGTGAGAGAGAGAATGAGAGAAACAGTGACAGAGACACAGACAGACATACAGAGAGAGAGAGAGGGAAAGGGACAGAAATATAGTGGTATGAGTGAGAGAGAGACTTAGACAAACAGAGACAGAGACACAAACAGACATACAGTGACAGTGAGATAGCACGGTGCAGAGAGATAGTGGTGTGAGTGAGAGCGAGACTGAGAGAAACAATGACAGAGACACAGACAGAAATACTGTGACAAAGAGATAGCGGGGGACAGAGCGATAGTGGTGTGAGTGAGAGAAAGACTGAGAGAAAGAGTGACAGAGACACAGACAGACATGCACCTGACAGAAAGATAGCGGGGGCAGAGAGATAGTGGTGTGAGTGAGAGAGAGACTGAGAGAAACAGAGACACAGACAGACATAGAGTGGCAGAGAGAGAGAGATTGACAGAGAGATAGTGGTGTGAGTGTGAGAGAGAAACTGAGAGAAACAGTGACAGACACAGACAGACATACAGAGAGAGAGAGGGAGAGGGACAGAGAGATAGCGATGTGAGTGAGAGAGAGAATGAGAGAAACAGTGACAGAGACACAGACAGGCATACAGAGAGAGAGAGGGAGAGGGACAGAGAGATAGTGGTGTGAGTGAGAAAGAGACTGAGAGAAACAATGACAGAGACACAAACAGAGCTACATTGACAGTGAGAGAGAGGGACGAGAGATAGTGGTGTGAGTGAGAGAGAGACTGAGAGAAACAGAGACACAGACACAGACACAGACATACAGTGAAAGAGGGAGAGAGAGAGACAGAGAGATAGTGGTGTGAGAGAGAGAAAGACTGAGAGAAACAGATACAGAAACACAGACAGACATACAGTGACAGAGAGAGAGAGAGTGGGGATTAGAGAGATAGTGATGTGTGTGAGAGAGAGACTGAGTGAAACAGAGACAGAGACACAGACACACATACAGTGACAGAAAGAGGGGGAGAGGGACAGAGAGATAGTGGTGTGAGTGAGTGAGAGAAACTGAGAGAAACAGTGACAGAAACAGACAGACATACAGAGAGAGAGAGGGAGAGGGACAGAGAGATAGTGATGTGAGTGAGAGAGCGAATGAGAGAAACAGTGACACAGACAGACATACAGAGAGAAAGAGGGATAGGGACAGAGAGATAGTGATGTGAGTGAGAGAGCGAATGAGAGAAACAGTGACAGTGACACAGACAGACATACAGAGAGAAAGAGGGAGAGGGACAGAGAGATAATGGTGTGAGTGAGAGAGAGACATAGAGAAACAGAGTCAGAGCCACAGATAGACATACAGTGAAAGAGAGAGAACGGAAGTCAGAGAGCAAGTGGTGTGAGTGAGAGAGAGGCTGAGCGAAACAGTGACAGAGACACTGGCAGACAGACAGTGACAGAGAGAGAGGGACAGAGAGATATTGGTGTGAGTGAGAGCGAGACTGAGAGAAACAGTGACAGAGACACAGACAGAGCTACAGTGAAAGAGAGAGAGAGAGGGACAGAGAGATATTGGTGTGAGAGAGAGAAAGACTGTGAGAAACAGATACAGAAACACAGACAGACATACAGTGACAGAGAGAGAGAGAGTGGGGATCAGAGAGATAGTGATGTGAGTGAGAGAGAGACTGAGCGAAACAGAGATAGAGACACAGACACACATACAGTGACAGAAAGAGGGGGAGAGGGACAGAGAGATAGTGATGTGAGTGAGAGAGAGAATGAGAGAAACAGTGACAGACACAGAGAGACATACAGAGAGAGAGAGGAAGGGGGACAGAGAGATAGTGATGTGAGTGAGAGAGCGAATGAGAGAAACAATGACAGAGACACAGACAGACATACAGAGAGAAAGAGGGAGAGGGACAGAGAGATAATGGTGTGAGTGAGATAGAGACTTAGAGAAACAGTGACAGAGACACAGGCAGACATACAGTTGCAGAGAGATAGCGCGAGGCAGAGAGATATTGGTGTGAGTGAGAGCGAGACTCGGAGAAACAGTGACAGAGACACAAACAGACATGCAGTGACAGAGAGTGTTCGCGGGGGACAGAGAGATAGTGGTGTGAGTGAGAGAAAGACAGAGAGAAACAGTGACAGAGACACAGACAGACATACAGTGACAGAGAGATAGCAGGGGACAGAGAGATAGTGGTGTGAGTGAGAAAGAGACTGAGAGAAACAGTGACAGAGACACAGACAGACATACAGTGACAGAGAGATAGCGGGGGACAGAGAGATAGTGGTGTGAGTGAGAAAGAGACTGAGAGAAACAGAGACAGAGACACAAACAGAGCTACATTGACAGTGAGAGAGAGGGACGAGAGATAGTGGTGTGATTAAGAGAGAGACTGACAGAAACAGAGACAGGCACACAGACAGACATACAGTGACAGAGAGAGTGGAAGAGGGACAGCGAGATAGTGGTGTGAGTGAGAGAGTGATACTGAGAGAAACAGAGACAGAGACACAGACAGACAGAAAGTTATAGAGAGAGAGGGACTGAGAGATAGTGGTGTGAGTAAGAGGGGGACTGAGAGAAACAGTGACAGAGACACAGACATACATGCAGAGATAGGGAGAGAGCGGGGGACAGAGAGATAGTGGTGTGAGTGGGAGAGAGACAGAGAGAAACAGTGACAGTGACACAGACATACATACAGTGACTGAGAGAGAGAGACGGACAGAGAGATACTGGTGTGAGTGAGAGACTGAGAGAAAGAGTGACAGAGACACAGACAGACATACACGAGAGAGAGCGAGAGGGACAGAGAGATAGTGGTGTGAGTGAGAGAGAGACTGAGAGAAACAGAGACAGAGATACGGACAGAAATACAGTGACAGAGAGGGAAGGTGACAGAGAGATAGTGGTGTGAGTGCGAGAGAGACTGAGAGAAACAGAGACAGAGACACAGACACACATACAGTGACAGAAATAGAGGGAGAGAGACAGAGAGATAGTGGTGTGAGTGAGTGAGAGAAACTGAGAGAAACAGTGACAGAAACAGACAGACATACAGAGAGAGAGGGAGAGGGACAGAGAGATATTGATGTGAGTGAGAGAGCGAATGAGAGAAACAGTGACAGTGACACAGACAGACATACAGAGAGAAAGAGGGAGAGGGACAGAGAGATAGTGATGTGAGTGAGAGAGCGAATGAGAGAAACAGTGACAGTGACACAGACAGACATACAGAGAGAAAGAGGGAGAGGGACAGAGAGATAATGGTGTGAGTGAGAGAGAGACTTAGAGAAACAGAGTCAGAGCCACAGATAGATATACAGTGAAAGAGAGAGAACGGGAGTCAGAGAGCAAGTGGTGTGAGTGAGAGAGAGGCTGAGCGAAACAGTGACAGAGACACTGGCAGACAGACAGTGACAGAGAGAGAGGGACAGAGAGATATTGGTGTGAGTGAGAGCGAGACTGAGAGAAACAGTGACAGAGACACAGACAGAGCGACAGTGAAAGAGAGAGAGAGAGGGACAGAGATATATTGGTGTGAGAGAGAGAAAGACTGTGAGAAACAGATACAGAAACACAGACAGACATACAGTGACAGAGAGAGAGAGAGTGGGGATCAGAGAGATAGTGATGTGAGTGAGAGACTGAGCGAAACAGAGATAGAGACACAGACACACATACAGTGACAGAAAGAGGGGGAGAGGGACAGAGAGATAGTGATGTGAGTGAGAGAGAGAATGAGAGAAACAGTGACAGACACAGAGAGACATACAGAGAGAGAGAGGAAGGGGGACAGAGAGATAGTGATGTGAGTGAGAGAGCGAATGAGAGAAACAATGACAGAGAAACAGACAGACATACAGAGAGAAAGAGGGAGAGGGACAGAGAGATAGTGGTGTGAGTGAGATAGAGACTTAGAGAAACAGTGACAGAGACACAGGCAGACAGACAGTTGCAGAGAGATAGCGCGAGGCAGAGAGATATTGGTGTGAGTGAGAGCGAGACTCAGAGAAACAGTGACAGAGACACAAACAGACATGCAGTGACAGAGAGTGTTCGCGGGGGACAGAGAGATAGTGGTGTGAGTGAGAGAAAGACAGAGAGAAACAGTGACCGAGACACAAACAGAGCTACATTGACAGTGAGAGAGAGGGACGAGAGATAGTGGTGTGATTAAGAGAGAGACTGACAGAAACAGAGACAGGCACACAGACAGACATACAGTGACAGAGAGAGTGGAAGAGGGACAGAGAGATAGTGGTGTGAGTGAGAGAGTGATACTGAGAGAAACAGAGACAGAGACACAGACAGACAGAAAGTTATAGAGAGAGAGGGACTGAGAGATATTGGTGTGAGTGGGAGAGAGACAGAGAGAAACAGTGACAGAGACACAGACAGACATGCAGAGGTAGGGAGAGAGCGGGGGACAGAGAGATAGTGGTGTGAGTGGGAGAGAGACAGAGAGAAACAGTGACAGAGACACAGACATACATACAGTGACTGAGAGAGAGAGATGGACAGAGAGATACTGGTGTGAGTGAGAGACTGAGAGAAAGAGTGACAGAGACACAGACAGACATACACGAGAGAGAGCGAGAGGGACAGAGAGATAGTGGTGTGAGTGAGAGAGAGACTGAGAGAAACAGAGACAGAGATACGGACAGAAATACAGTGACAGAGAGGGAGGGTGACAGAGAGATAGTGGTGTGAGTGCGAGAGAGACTTAGAGAAATAAAGACAGAGACACAGACAGACAGACCGTGACAGAGCGAGAGCGGGGGTCAGTGAGATAGGGTGTGAGTGAGAGAGAGACTTAGAGAAACAGTGACAGAGACACAGACAGACATACAGTGACAGAGAGATTGACGGGGCCACGGATATAGTGGTGTGAGTGAGAGAGAGACTGAGAGAAACAGTGACACAGAAACAGACATATATACATTGACAGAGAGATATCGGGGGACAGAGAGATAGTGGTGTGAGTGAGAGAAAGACTGAGAGAAACAGTGACAGAGACACAGACAGACATACAGTGACAGACAGAGAGAGAGAGGGACAGAGAGAAAATGGTGTGAGTGAGAGAGAGACTGAGAGAAACAGAGACAGAGACACAGATACACATACAGTGACAGAAATAGAGGGAGAGAGACAGAGAGATAGTGGTGTGAGTGAGTGAGATACACTGTGAGAAACAGTGACAGGAACAGACAGACATACAGAGAGAGAGAGGGAGAGGGACAGAGAGACAGTGATGTGAGTGAGAGAGCGAATGAGAGAAACAGTGACAGTGACACAGACAGACATACAGAGAGAAGGAGGGAGAGGGACAGAGAGATAATGGTGTGAGTGAGAGAGAGACATAGAGAAACAGCGTCAGAGCCACAGACTGACATGCAGTGAAAGAGAGAGAACGGGAGTCAGAGAGCAAGTGGTGTGAGTGAGAGAGAGGCTGAGCGAAACAGTGACAGAGACACAGGCAGACAGACAGTGACAGAGAGAGAGGGACACAGAGATATTGGTGTGAGAGAGAGCGAGACTGAGAGAAACAGTGACAGAGACACAAACAGACATACAGTGACAGAGAGATAGCGGGGGACAGAGAGATAGTTGTGTGAGTGAGAAAGAGACTGAGAGAAACAGTGACAGAGACACAGACAGAGCTACAGTGACAGTGAGAGAGAGGGACGAGAGATAGTGGTGTGAGTGAGAGAGAGACTGAGAGGAACAGAGACACAGACACAGACAGACATACAGTGAAAGAGAGAGAGAGTGGGACAGAGAGATAGTGGTGTGAGAGAGAGAAAGACTGAGAGAAACAGATACAGAAACACAGACAGACATACAGTGACAGAGTGAGAGAGAATGGAGATCAGAGAGATAGTGATGTGAGTGAGAGAGAGACTGAGAGAAACAGAGACAGAGACAGAGACACACATACAGTGACAGAAAGAGGGGGAGAGGGACAGAGAGATAGTGATGTGAGTGAGAGAGAGACTGAGAGAAACAGAGACAGAGACAGAGACACACATACAGTGACTGAAAGAGGGGGAGAGGGACAGAGAGATAGTGATGTGAGTGAGAGAGAGAATGAGAGAAACAATGACAGAGACACAGACAGACATACAGAGAGAAAGAGGGAGAGGGACAAGAGATAGTGATGTGAGTGAGATAGAGACTTAGAGAACCAGTGACAGAGACACAGACAGACATACAGAGAGAGAGAGGGAGAAGGACAGAGAGATAGTGGTGTGAGTGAGAGCGAGACTGAGAGAAACAGTGACAGAGACACAAAGAGACATGCAGTGACAGAGAGTGTTCATGGGGGACAGAGAGATAGTGGTGTGAGTGAGAGAAATACTGTGAGAAACAGTGACAGAGACACAGACAGACATACAGTGACAGAGAGATAGCGGGGGACAGAGAGATATTGGTGTGAGTGAGAGAGAGACTGAGAGAAACAGTGACAGAGACACAGACAGAGCTACAGTGACAGTGAGAGAGAGGGACGAGCGATAGTGGTGTGAGTGAAAGAGAGACTGAGAGAAACAGAGACACAGACACAGAGAGACATAAAGTGAAAGAGAGAGAGAGAGGGACAGAGAGATAGTGGTGTGAGAGAGAGAAAGACTGAGAGAAACAGATACAGAAACACAGACAGATAATACAGTGACAGAGAGAGAGAGTTGGGATCAGAGAGATAGTGATATGAGTGAGAGTGAGACTGAGAGAAACAGAGACAGAGACACAGACACACATACAGTGACAGAAAGAGAGGGAGAGGGACAGAGAGACAGTGATGTGAGTGAGAGAGAGAATGAGAGAAACAGTGACAGAAACACAGACAGACATACAGAGAGAGAGAGGGAGAAGGACAGAGAGATAGTGGTGTGAGTGAGAGAGAGACTTAAAGAAACAGAGATAGAGACACAAACAAACATTCAGTGACAGAGAGAGAACGGGGGTCAGAGAGATCGTGGTATGAGTGAGAGAGAGACTGAGCGAAACAGTGACAGAGACACAGACAGACATTCAGTGACAGAGAGATCGTGGGGGGCAGAGCGGTAGTGGTGTGAGTGAGAGAAACTGAGAGAAACAGTGATAGAGACATAGACAGACATATAGTGACAGAAAAAGTTTGAGCGGGACAGAGAGATAGCTGTGTGAGTGAGAGAGAGACTGAGATAAACATTGACAGAGGCACAGACAGACATACAGTGACAGAGAGGTTGAGGGGGCCAGAGGGATAGTGGTGTGATTGAGAGAGAGACTGAGTGAAACAGTGACAGAGAAACAGACAGATATACATTGACAGAGAGATATCGGGGTACAGAGAGATCGTGGTGTGAGTGAGAGAAAGACTGAGAGAAACAGTGCCAGACACACAGACAGACATACAGTGACAGAAAAATAACGGGGGTCAGAGAGATAGTGGTGTGTGTGAGAGAGAGACTGAGAGAAACAGTGACAGAGACACAAACAGACAGACAGTGGCAGAGAGAAAGGGAGCGGGACAGAGAGATAGTGGTGTGAGTGAGAGAGAGACTGACAGAAACAGAGACAGGGACACAGACAGACATACAGTGACATGGAGAGATGGAGAGGGACAGTGAGATAGTGGTGTGAGTGAGAGAGAGAGATTGAGTGAAACAGTGACAAAGACAAAGACACACATACAGTGACAGAGAGAGAGAGAAATAGTGACAGAGAAATATTGGTGTGAATGAGAGAGAGACTGAGAGAAACAGAGACAGAGACATATACAGACATACAATGACAGAAAGAGAGGGACAGGGACAGAAAAATAGTGGTGTGAGTGAGTGAGAGAAACTGAGAGAAACATTGACAGACACAGCCAGACATACAGAGAGAACGCGGGAGAGGGACAGAGAGATAGTGATGTGAGTGAGAGAGAGAATGAGAGAAACAGTGACAGAGACACAGACAGACATACAGAGAGAGAGAGAGGGAAAGGGACAGAAATATAGTGGTATGAGTGAGAGAGAGACTTAGACAAACAGAGACAGAGACACAAACAGACATACAGTGACAGTGAGATAGCACGGTGCAGAGAGATAGTGGTGTGAGTGAGAGCGAGACTGAGAGAAACAATGACAGAGACACAGACAGAAATACTGTGACAAAGAGATAGCGGGGGACAGAGCGATAGTGGTGTGAGTGATAGAAAGACTGAGAGAAAGAGTGACAGAGACACAGACAGACATGCACCTGACAGAAAGATAGCGGGGGCAGAGAGATAGTGGTGTGAGTGAGAGAGAGACTGAGAGAAACAGAGACACAGACAGACATAGAGTGGCAGAGAGAGAGAGATTGACAGAGAGATAGTGGTGTGAGTGTGAGAGAGAAACTGAGAGAAACAATGACAGAGACACAAACAGAGCTACATTGACAGTGAGAGAGAGGGACGAGAGATAGTGGTGTGAGTGAGAGAGAGACTGAGAGAAACAGAGACACAGACACAGACACAGACATACAGTGAAAGAGGGAGAGAGAGAGACAGAGAGATAGTGGTGTGAGAGAGAGAAAGACTGAGAGAAACAGATACAGAAACACAGACAGACATACAGTGACAGAGAGAGAGAGAGTGGGGATTAGAGAGATAGTGATGTGTGTGAGAGAGAGACTGAGTGAAACAGAGACAGAGACACAGACACACATACAGTGACAGAAAGAGGGGGAGAGGGACAGAGAGATAGTGATCTGAGTGAGAGAGAGAATGAGAGAAACAGTGACAGACACAGACATACATACAGAGAGAGAGAGGAAGAGGGACAGAGAGATAGTGATGTGAGTGAGACAGCGAATGAGAGAAACAATGACAGAGACACAGACAGCCATATAGAGAGAGAGAGTGCGAGGGGCAGAGAGGTAGTGGTATGAGTGAAAGAGAGTCTTAGACAAACAGAGACAGAGACACAAACAGACATACATTGAGAGAACGGGGGTCAGTGAGATAGTGGTGTGAGTGAGAGAGAGGCTGAGCGAAACAGTGACAGTGACACTGACAGACAGACAGTGACAGAGAGATAGCACGGGGCAGAGAGATAGTGGTGTGAGTGAGAGCGAGACTGAGATAAACAGTTACAGAGACACAGACAGAAATATTGTGACAGAGAGATAGCGGGGGACAGAGAGATAGTGGTGTGAGTGAGAGAAAGACTGAGAGAAACAGTGACAGAGACACGACAGACATACAGTGAAAGAGAGAGATAGCACGGGGCAGAGAGATAGTGGTGTGAGTGAGAGAGAGAATGAGAGAAACAATGACAGAGACACAGACAGACATACAGAGAGAAAGAGGGAGAGGGACAAGAGATAGTGATGTGAGTGAGAGCGAGACTGAGAGTAACAGTGACAGAGACACAGACAGAAATACTGTGACAGAGAGATAGGGGTACAGAGAGATAGTGGTCTGAGTGAGAGAAAGACTGAGAGAAACAGTGAGAGAGACGCAGACAGACATACAGTGACAGAAAGATAGCGGGTGACAAAGAGATAGTGGTGTGAGTGAGATAGAGTCTCAGAGAAACAGTGACAGAGACACAGACAGACCTACAGTGACAGAGAGAGAGGGAGAGTGACAGAGAGATAGTGGTGTGAGTGAGAGAGAGAATGAGAGAAACAGTGACAGAGACACAGACAGACATACAGTGACAGAAAGATAGCGGGTGACAAAGAGATAGTGGTGTGAGTGAGATAGAGTCTCAGAGAAACAGTGACAGAGACACAGACAGACCTACAGTGACAGAGAGAGAGGGAGAGTGACAGAGAGATAGTGGTGTGAGTGAGAGAGAGTCTCAGAGAAACAGTGACAGAGACACAGACAGACATACAGTGACTGAGAGAGAGGGAGAGGGACAGACAGAGCGAGGAATACTGCGAGACAGTGTCATCCTGAAATGAAGAAAGAGAGATAGACTGCAAAAGACGGAGAAAGAGAGAGAGAGAGAGAGTGGAGAGACTGAGGTGTGTCTTGTCCATTCCCGGGGACTGTACAATGGTCACATTTTGGACCTACCACACATTATATTTTTATCGAGCCTTTAACGTGGCAAAACGTCCCAAGGTGCTCCATAGGTATATTATCAGATAAAACTAAGTTGACATTGAACCACATAAGTAGAAATTAGTGCAAGTGATCAAGAGGAAGGTTATAAGGAACTTCTTTAATGGGGAAAAAGAGGTCGGGAGGTGGAGAGCATTCGGGACAAATTCCAGAGTTGGGACCCAGGCAACAGAAGTCATGGCCACCAATGGTGGAGCGATTATAATCAGGGATGCCCAAGTGGGCAGAATTAGCGGGTTGCACACATCTCTCGGTTTGTGGGGTGGAAGAGGTGACATAGTTAGAGAGGGGCTCAGGGCAATGGAGGGATTTTAAAACAAGGATGAGGATTTTGAAATAGAGGCGTTGTTTAACCGGGAGCCAATGTAGTTCAGCGAGCACAGGGGAGATGGGTGACTGGAATTTGGTGCGAGTTGTGTCAAGGGTAGCAGAGTTTCGGATTACCTCTATTGTACGTCGGGTAGAATGTGGGAGGCCTATCAGGGGTGTGTTGGAATAGTTATGTCTAGAGGGTAATGGAGGAATGGTCGAGGGTTTCAGCAGCGGATGAGCTGAGGCAAGCGGCGGTATCGGGCGATGTTACGGAGTTGGAAATAAGTGCTCTTAGTTATGCTGCGGATATGAGGTGGAAAGCTAATTTCAGTGTCAAATGTAACAGCAAGTTTGCGAACAGCCTGGTTCAGTCTCAGAGAGTAGATGGGGAAAGGGATGGAGTCAGGAGCTAGGGAATGGAATTTGTGGCGGGGACTGAAAACAATGGCTTTTGTCTTCCCAATATTCATTTGGAGAAAATTTCTGCTCATCCGGAACAACACAGGTGGAGGTGCAGCACATGTTCTGTGGCTGCTGGGAGGGGGCTTAAGACAACCATCCTTCGGCTCACAGAGTCCCCAGCTCAGTTCCAGTTACATTTTGCGAGGTTTTGTTCCCCTTTTTGAAAGTGTTTCTCAGGGTTATTCCAATCATGTTACGAGAGACGCGATAAGGTATGGACCAGCTTGTATCTCACAGTCTGTGAGAGACGGAGGGAACGGCAGCAGACAAAGAGAAAACAACTTCTCCAAAACTGATCCCAACTCCTCGCCAACTCTGAGGGTAGATCAGCTGACCGCATCTTAGGAAGTTTCACCACTTTATTCACCTTCTTATTTGAGCTCTGTTTGGAATCGGTTTATTTTATTATTCTTGTTGAGTGTTTAACGACGGCATTGAAGTGGGACAGAGAAACTTGGAGCCAATTATTCTCACAATGCTACAACCAGACTAGAAACAGTTTAAAGATATTTAATGAACCTTTCACAAAAAGGAGCGTTGAAAACACGTTTCCTCCTAAGTTTCGAAGATGATTTTGGAAGAAACAGGCAAAAATCAGTTTTCGCCTCCTCGAAACAAGTCCCAACCTGGTCCTGAAATCCAAACGCTTCTAAAGAGGCTCCGAATTGTTCAACACGTTTAAAATTGATGGTCTTCAATATTTGATGTTGATCGATTGAATAAAGTGAGCAGCTTTACGCAAACGCGCAGCCCATGCTGCTGAGGAGGGAAGGGCAGGGGAGGATGTCTAGGAATTACACGTTACTTTTTATTAACATTAAAAAGTATCAATAAGCCGTTTAGGAAGAGAAGCAAAAAAGAGTTAAAAACACAAATCTTTTTATTTTATATAACATAAAATCAAAAATTGCAGGAAATACTCAGCAGGTCAGGCAGTAACTGTGGAGAGAGAAATAGAGTAAATGTTTAGGTTTGTCAACTTTCATCAGAACTGTAAAATGATCGAGATGTAACCGATTTAAACCAGGTGCAGAGGCAGAGAAAGTTGGTAGGGGAGGAAAGAACAAAAGGAAAGGTATGTGTTGTGGTGGAAGACAGCAGAGGTTAAATCCTGCCTCTGCACCTGGTTAAAATCTGTTACATCTCTAACTTCTTCCAGTTCTGACCGAACGCACACAGACCTAAATGGTTCCCTTAGTTTCTCTCTCCACAGAAGCTGTCTGACTTTCTGAGTAGTTCCAGCATTTTCTGTTTTCGTTTCAGATTCCAGCATCTGCTGTTTATTGCTGTTGTGAAATATTTTATTTTGTCTGTCGTTCTACAGTCCAAACAAGTCTCAGGGAAAACGTAAATATAGATTTCCTCCTAAACGTTTTATGGAATGTTAATAGAAACAAGAGTTATGTAATGATGTATAAAATAGCAGGAAGCGAGTTTAGAAGAAACCACTATTTGTTTTTTGACAACTACACAGAAAATACTTTGATAAACTGACAATGTACAATTTAGATTTGGTATATATGTTTGAAATAGGAGAATACAAATTGAGAGTACAATGAAGTTTGTTTCACAATATATAATTGGGAAGTACCTAAACTAATTCAACACTTTTGGTAATAAGAGCAGGGATTAATATCGTGCCGAATGTTTGAGAGAAAAACATTAGAAGCAACATTTGTATTTTAACACCTTTAATTCACCATATAAGTAAACATTGCCAAGGCAGACTGGTTGTCCTGTCCAGGAAGAAAGATGAATGTTTATTTCAGTTAAATCATAGCTCTCCCTGCATTTGTTTTTTAATTCGGTTATGAACAGTGTGTGTGTTTTTCTGCACTTGTGAATAAGTGTCTCATTTCTGACATGTTACATGGCATGGTGCTGGTACAAGAAGGCCACCTTTATTAATGGAAGTGGTTGCACTTGGAAATTGCGGTACATTTTGTTCAATTCCTTTTTATACCTTTAACTAAAGAATTGCGGCAATTTAATTTGCTGGTTGTCTGTTTGTATTATGATTAATATTCTAATACTTATGTGGATATACAGGTTATCAGCGCCCTAGGAAAGTCACTGTACCTGCTGCTTGTGCTGCCATTGCTATGGTCACATGAGAGATGCGGCTAATAAATTGACAACTTTAAAATTAATACAAATTGCACGAATATATATGCCTCTTTCAGCTCACCTTGGGCGTTTGGATTGTCTGTCGATGCATAACCGTGCAACTGAGTGATGGTTTTGTAGTGTTAATGCATTATTATGCAGTTCTTTTATATCCCACTCATTTGTGATCAGTTATCTTTTTTTAAATTGATTTAGTACATAAGGAACTAAAAACTTTTAATTAATTCTGTCGTTAATAACATGCATAAGAGTCCTGCAAATATCAAACGATTTTTAATATGGATCAGTGTGGGTTGGTGCATTTTGGTCGGAGAGATAAGGACCCAAGCTACGCTTGGAAACTAAGAGTACAAATGTGGTAGAAGTGCAAAGGGATCTCTGGGTACTGATACACCGGTCACTAAATGTAGCAATAGAGGATAATAAGGCAATACAAGTGCAAATGAAGCACTGGAGATCATTTTTAGAGGAATATAATTAAACAGCAGAGAAGTTAAGTAAACCCTGTATCGAACCTTTTCTGATTGTCCAATGACCTGAGACAGTGGGCTGACAATATGGAATAATTCTATATATGTTTTCAAGTGGTTGCTGCTGCTGTTGTTTTTGTAAAATTTGTTGGAAATAATGTTGTTGTAAATTTTGCCCAGAGGTGAAAAGGTCGTGCTAAAATGAGTTTCTGGCCACTCAGTACAAATAGTTAGAGGGAACATTGGTGGGGAGGGTCTGAGGATATTGGGTGGGGTGGGGAGGGTCTGAGGATATTGGGTGGGGTGGGCAGGGGCTGAGGATATTGGGTGGGGTGGGGAGGGTCTGAGGATATTGGGTGGGGTGGGTAGGGAGTGAGGATATTGGGTGGGGTGGGGAGGGTATGAGGATATTGGGTGGGGTGGGGAGGGTCTGAGGATATTGGGTGTGGTGGGGAGGTTCTGAGGATCTTGGGTGGGGTGGGGAGGGTCTGAGGATATTGGGTGGGGTCTGGAGGGTCTTAGGATATTGGGTGGGGTGCGGAGGGTCTGAGGTTATTGGGTGGGGTGGGGATGGTCTGATGATATTGGATGGGTTGGGGGGGGCTATGAGGATATTGTTGGGGTGGGGAGGGTTTGAGGATATTGGGTGGGTTGGGGAGGGTCTGAGGATATTGGGTGGGGTGGGGAGAGTCTGAGGATATTGTGTGGGGTGGGGAAGATCTGAGGATATTGGATGGGGTGAGGAGGGTTTGAGGATATTGGGTGGGGTGCGGAGGGTCTGAGGATATTGGGTGGGGTGGGGATGGTCTGAGGATATTGGGTGGGGTGGGGAGGGTGTGCGGATATTGGGTGGGGTGGGGATGGTCTGAGGATATTGAGTGGTGTGGGGAGGTTCTGAGGATATTAGGTGGGGTGGGGAGGGGCTGAGGATATTGGGTGGGGTGGAGAGGGTCTGAGGATATTGGGTGTGGTGGGGAGGGTCTGAGGATATTGGGTTGGGTGGGGAGGGTCTGAGGATATTGGGTGGGGTGGGGAGGGTCTGAGGATATTGGGTGGGGAGGGTTTGAGGATATTGTGTGGGGTGGGGAGAGTCTGAGGATATTGGGTGGGGTGGGGAGGGGGATAATAGAGTAAGAGAGGAAGCTTGCAGGGAACATAAAAACTGACTGCAAAAGCTTCTCTAAATATGTAAAGAGAAAAAGATTAGTGACAACAAATATGGGTCCTTTGAAGTCAGATTCAGGTGAATTTATAATGGAAAACAAAGAAATTGCAGACCAATTGAACAAGTACTTCGTTTCTGTCTTCACGAAGGAAGACACGAATGTACTAGGTGACAATTGATCTAGTGAGAAGGAGGAACTGAAGGTTATCTTTCTTGGGCGGAAAATTGTGTTTGGAAAATTTATGCGTTTGAAGGTCAATAAATCCCCACGGCGTGATTGTCTGCATCCCAGAGTGCTTAAGGAAGTGGCCCTAGAAAGAGTGGATGAATTGATTATCATTTTCCAACAGTCTATCGATGTGCAGTAAACAATGAGGACAATAGTAATAGTTTTCAGGAAGGTATAGACTGACTGGTGAACATGAGAAGGTTTAGTTTGATCATCGGTCAAAAGGACAATAATTTAACATTTTTCAACTCACTCTGAATCATGAATATCAAGTTATCTCCTCATTCAGTTAAATGCTATATAGAAACATAACATAGAATATCGGTGCAGGAGTATGCCATTCGGCCCTTCTAGCCTGTACCGCCATTCAATATGATCAGTTTTTATGTTCCTAGCAAGTTTCCTCTTGTAATCCATTTTCCCCCTCTTAATTAAACCCATAGTCCTCCTCTGTTGAATTCTAAATTTCTCCGAGTCCTCAGGTGTGTTGCTTTTTCTCGCCAATTTATGTGTCTCTTCCTTGGCCTTAACACAATCCTTAATTTCCCTTGTTAGCCACGGTTGAGCCACCTTCCCCGTTTTATTTTTACTCCAGACAGGAATGTACAATTGCTGAAGTTCACCCATGTGACCGTTAAAAGTTTACCGTTGCTTATCCACTCTCAACCCTTTAAGTATCATTTGCCAGTCTATTCTAGCAATTCACGCCTCATACAGTCAAAGTTACCTTGGCTTAATTTCAGGACCCTAGTTTCCGAATTAACTGTGTGACTCTCCATCGTTCGACCATATTGTGTTCACTCTTCCCCAAGGGGCCTCGCACAGCAAGATTGCTAATTATCCCTTCTCATTGCACATCACCCAGTCTAGGATGGCCAGCTCTCTAGTTGTTTCCTCGATATATTTTTCTCGAAAACCATCCCAAATGCACTCGAGGAAATCCTCCTCCACCGCATTGCTACCAGTTTAGTTAGCCCAATCTATGTGCGTATTAAAGTCACCCATGATAACTGCACTACCTTTATTGCACACATCACTTATTACTTGTTTGATGCTGTCCCCAACCTCACGACTACTGTGTGTTGGTCTGTACACAACTCCCACTAACGTTTTCTGCACTGTGGAATTTCGCAGCTCCACCCATACCGATTCCACATCATGCAGGCTAATGACCCTCCTTACTATTGCATTAATTTTCTCTTTAACCAGCAATGCCAACCAGCCTCCTATTGCTCTCTGCCTATCCTTCCTAAATGTTGAATACCCCTGGATATTGCTTTCCCAGCCTTTGTCAACCTGGAGTCTGGTCTTCGTGATGCCAATTACATCATATCCGTTAACTGCTGTCTGCGCAGTTCATTCATCAACCTTATTCCGAATACTCCTCACATTGAGGCACAGAGCCATCAGGCTCGTCTTTTTAACACACTTTGCCCCTTTAGAATTTTTGCTGTAATCTGGCCCTTTTTGTTTTTTGCCTTGGATTTCTCTGCCCTCCACTTTTACTATTCTCCTTTCTATCTGTTGCTTCTGCCTCCATTTTATTTTCCTCATTCTCCCTACATAGGGTCCCATCACCCTGCCATATTAGTTTAACTCCTCCTCAACAGCACGAGCAAACACTCCCCATCGGACATTGGTTCCGGTCCTGCCCAATGCAGACCGTCTGGTTTGTACAGGTCCAAACTTCCCCAGAACTGGTTCCAATGTCCCAGGAATTTGAATCCCTCCCTGTTGCACCACTGCTCAAGCCACGTATTATTCTGAGCTATCCTGTGATTCCTACTATGACTAGCACGTGGCAATGTTAGCAATCCTAAGATTACCAACTTTGAGGACCTACTTTATAATTTAGCTCCGAGCTCCCTCAATTCGTCTCGTAGGACCTCATCCGGTTTTTTACCTATATCTTTGGTACCTATATGCACTACGACAACTGGATGTTCATCATTCCTTTTCAGAATGTCCTGCACCCGCTCCGAGACATCCTTGATCCTTGCACCAGGGAGACAACATACCATCCTGGAACTCAGTTGCGACCGCAGAAACGCCTATCTATTCCCCTTACAATTGAATCCCCTATCACTATAGCTCTGCAATTCTTTTTCATGCCCTCCTTTGCAGCAGAGCCACCCACAGTGCCATGAACTTGGCTGCTACTACTCCCCCCTGATGTGTCATCCCCCTCAGCAGTACCCAAAGTGGTGTATCTGTTTTGCAGGGGATGATCGCAGGGGAGCCCTGCACTACCTTCCTTGCACTACTCTTCCTGCTGGTCACCCATTTACTATCTCGCTGTGTACCCGATACCTGCGGTAAGACCAACTCACTAAACGTGCTTTTCACGTCATTCTCAGCATCATGGATGCTCCAGAGTTCATCCACCCGCAGCTCCAGTGCGGCAATGCTGTCTGTCAGGAGCTGGAGGCGGATACACTTCCCGCACACGTCGTCGTCAGGGACACCGGAACTGTCTCTCCGTTCCTACATGGTACAGGTGGAGCATAACCCCTATCCGAGCTCTCCTGCCATGACTTAACCCTTAGATAATCTTAATTTGGCAACAACAATGCTAAATGTTATTTACTGATAAAGAAATAAAAAAGTAAAGCTACTTCCCAATTTTGCATCAACCAAATAACATATCAGTCGAACCTAAAATAGGTCCTAAATGCCCAGCAACTGTATTCAGGCTGGAGAGCCTGAGAGCTACAGAGAAGTCAAAGAACTGATCCGACACTTCCACGATGGTGTTTCAATCCAAATCTAAACCCTTCGCTTACAACATAACCCTAACTCTGATTCAAATGGGCAGACACATGGCAGATTAAATTTAACACAGAAAATTGTGAAGTAAGGTATGTTGGCAGGAAGATCGAGGAGAGGCAATATGAACTAAATTTTACAATTTAAATGGAGAGCAAGGATATAAAGAATTGGGGGTGTATTTACACAAAACGTTGAAGGCTGCTGGACAAGTTGATAAGGAAGTTAATTGTCCTTCTGTGCCATGTGCTTCATTAATAGAGCAATAGAGCACAAAAGCAAGGGTATCATGTTAAGATATTTCAAAACACTGCTTAGGCTTCAGCTCGGGTATGGTGTTCATTTAATGGCACCTCACGTTAGGAAAAATGTCAAGGCATTGGAGCATGTACAGAAGAGAATTTCTAGAGTGGTTCCATGGAAGATGGTCTTCAGTTACATGGAGACTCTACAAAACTGGGGTTCTTCTTCTTTCACCAGAGGATGTTAAGGGCAGATTGATCAGAATGGTACCACGAATGGGCACTTCAGTTATATGGATTATCTGGAGAAGCTGGTGTTGTTCTGATTTGAGCAGAGATGGTCAAGAGTTTCTGTAGGTATATCCAATGAAAAAAGTGGCTTAAGTAAATGTTGGTCCCTTCGAGGACGAGACCGGGGAACTTGGAATGGGGAACATGGATATGGCAGAATATCTGAACAATTATTTTGTGTCAGTCTTTACTGTAAAAGATACTAACAGTATTCCAACAGTGGAGATCCATGGGGCTATAGTGGGGGAGGAACTTAACACAATAAAAATCACTAAGGCGGTGGTTCTCAGTAAGATAAATGGACAAAAGGCAGGTAAAACCCTTGGATCTGATGGCTTGCATCCTAGGGTTTTAAGAGAAGTAGTGGCAGCGATTGCGGATGCAATGGTTCTAATTTACAAAAAATCCCTGGATTCTGGGGCGGTCCCAGCAGATTGGAAAACTGCAAATTGAACGCCCCTATTTAATAAAGGAGGCAAACCAAAAGCAGGAAACTATAGACCAGTTAGCCTAACATCTGTACTTGGTAAAATTTTGGTGTCCATTATTAAAGAAGCAGTAGCAGGATATTTGGATCAGTAAAATTCAGTCAGGCAGAGACAACATGGATTTATGGAGGAGAAGTCATGTTTGACAAATTTGCTGGAGGTCTTTTAGGATGAAAATAACAGGGTAGATAAAGGAATGTTGTGTATTTCGAAACCCAGAATACATTTGACAAGGAGCCACATAAAAGGTTACTGCGCAAGATAAAAGTTCTCGTGGTTGGGGGTAATAGTTTATCATGGATAGAGGATTTTCCAACTAACAGAAAACAGAGAGTCGGGATAAATGGTTCATTCTCTGGTTGGCAATCAGCAACTAGTGATGTGCCGCAGGGATCAGTGCTGGGACCCCAACTATTTACAAGCTATACTAATGAATTGGAAGCCGGGACCGGAAGTGGCCAATTCACTGACGATACAAAGATGGAAGGAAAAGCAATGTGTTGAGGAGGACACATAAAATCTGCAAAAGGACATAGACAGGCTAAGTGAGTGGGCAAAACATTGGGAAATGGAGTATAATGTTGGAAAGTGTGAGGTCATGCACTTTGGCAGAAAAAATCCAAGAGCAAGTTAATATTTAATGGAGAAAGTTGGCAAAGTGCTGAAGTACAGCGGGAACTTGGGGTGCTTGCGCATGAAACACAAAAGGATATTATGCAGGTACAGATATTTATCAGGAACGCAAATGGTACATTGGCCTTTATTGCAAACGGAATGGACTCTCAAAGCAGAGAAGTCTTGTTACAGTTGTACGACGTATTAGTGAAGCCACACCTGGAATACGGCATGCAGTTTTGGTTTCCGTATTTCAGAAAGACTATACTTGCTTTGGAGGAAGTTCAGAGAAGGTTCACTAGGTTGATTCCGGGAATGGGGTTGTAGACTTCTGAGGAAAGTTTGAGCAGGTTGGCTTCTGTTCATTGGAGTTCCGAATAATGAGAGGTGATCTTATCGAAACGTTTCAGATTATGACAATGGGGGCTTGACAAGTTGGATGCAGAGAGGATGTTTCCACTGATGCGGGAGACTAGAACTAGGGTGCATGATCTTAGAACACGGTGCCCCCCATTTAAAGCAGAGATGAGGAGGAATTC
Organism: Pristiophorus japonicus; assembly: GCF_044704955.1. NCBI lineage: Eukaryota > Metazoa > Chordata > Chondrichthyes > Pristiophoridae > Pristiophorus > Pristiophorus japonicus. Next base: position 2,974,406 of record NW_027254740.1, on the reverse strand, counting down.
CTTCTCTCAGAGGCTTGTAAATCTATGGAATTTGCTGCCTCGGAGAGCTGTGGAAGCTGGGACATTGAATATAATTAAGACAGCGATAGACAGTTTCTTGAGCGATAAGGAGATAGGGGGTTATGAGGAGGGGCGGGGATGTGGAGCTGAGTCCAGGATCCGATCAGCCATTATCTTATTGCTTGGCGGTACAGGATAGAGGGGCCGAATTGCCTACTCCTGTTCCTATTTCTTATGTACTCATGTTCTTATGTTAATGAGCGATTGACCAGAATTTTTCACGGAATACCTGGAGAGACGGGCGATGTTGGGGTTGTTCTTCTTAGAGCTGAGATAGTTAAGGCACATTGACCAGAATTCCTCCAGGGATGGGGAATTTCTGTCATGTGGAGTGATTCTAGAAGCTGGGTATGTTGTCCTTGGAGCAGAGAAGGTTAAGAAGTAATTCAATAGAAGTCTTCAAAGTCCTAAATAGTTTCAATAAAGTAATAAACGAGCCTCTGTTTCCAACAACAGGTGGGCCGTTAACCAGAGGACCGAGATTTAATGTGATTGCCAAAAGAACCAGAAGCAACTGAAGGAAGATTTTGTTTAAACAGCGAGGTTTTGTGATCTGGAATGAACTGCTTGTAAAGGAGGTGGAAGCAGATTCAATAGAAACTTTCAAAAGGGAATTTGACGAAAATACATGAAGTAAAAAAGATACAGGGGATAGAGCAGAATAGTGGGTTTAATTGGAGAGCTCGACCAAAGAGACAGCGCCGGCATGGTTTGCCGAATGGACTCTCTGTGCACTGTAAAATGTTATGATTCTACGATCAACGACATCTTAGAAAATAAACTGAATGGGCCAGAAGAGCAAAGTGAACTTGTGGTTCAGGTGAACAAATCATTAAAAATTGTATCACAGTTTAGCAAAGCGATTAAAATGAAACGGTGAATTAGGGTTTATTTCTAAGCCAATTTAAAGCAAAAGCAGCAAAACTGGCAAAGGTGACATGTGGTGTTACACAAGCATCGGTGGTGGGACCAATGCTGTTCAACAATTACATAACCAATTCAGACTCGGGAATCGGGAGTGAAATTTCAAAGTTTGTGGATGCTTCCACAAAGGGCGTGTATCGTTGACACTGAGGAGGTCAGCCGCAAACAGATTGAATACAATAATAAACTTGCAGACTGGGCATGCAATTGGCAAAGGAACATCTGTTGTATATCTGTAAATCATGCACTCCCATATGCCGCCACCAGAGAGCGCATCCCCTGAAGCCCCAAGGGATCCCAGCATCCCTTGGGAGCACTGTATATAAGCCGGCCCCTAAGGCCTGTTTCTAACGCTGGAGTGTCGTAATAAAGACTGAGGTCATTGTTACTTTTACCTCCCTGTGTGGCGTCTCATCTGTGTTAGGAACACAATAACTGGCGACGAAAATATGAATCCAAAGCAAAGATACAGCAAACTGTGGGCATCCTGGAGAAGTTCTCGGAAGGTGAATACTGTGAAGTCTATGTCGAACGGCTACACCAGTACTTTGCAGCCCACGAGCTGGACGGAGAAGGAAGCGCTGCAAAAAGGAGAGCAGGCATCCTCACGGTCTGCAGGGCACCGACCGACAGCCTCATGATGAATTTTCAGGCTCCGGTGAAACCCACAGATGAGCAGCTGTGTACACTGGTTCTGAAGCATCATAACCCGAGGGAGATCGTGCTGATGGCGAGGTAACAGTTCCACACGTGCCAGCGATCTGAAGCTCAGGAAGTGGCGAGCTACGTCGCCGAGCTAAGGCGACTTGCAGGACAATGTGAGTTTCATTGTTAACTGGAGCAGATGCTCAGATACTTTTCTGTACTGGGCATTGGCCACGAGAACATCCTACCAAAACTTTTGACTGTCGAGACACCGCCCCTCAGTTAGGCCATTGCGATAGCACAAGCGTTTATGTCCACCAGTGATAACACAAAACAAATCTTTCAACACAAAGGTGCTAGCAATGTTCATAAATTAACTGGAAATGTGTTTGCGAGCAGAAATGTACAGAGCAGAAACCATGAGTATGCAACTGTCAGCTGGCCTCAGGTGACCCGGATAACTCAGAATGGCAACAAAGGATGAATGCAAGGCTATTCAAAGCTTGTTGACGTTGTGGAGGCTTCCATGCAGCCTATACATGCCGGTTCAAAGGTTCTGATTGCAAGAGGTGTGGAACAATGGGGCACCTCCAACGAGCTTGCAGTCAAGTTGCAAGCTCTGCAAAACCAATTAACCTCCACGTGGGAGAGGGAGATCGGTCCATGGTGGATCAAAGCAATTTGGAGCCTCAGAGAGAGGACGCAGATGCTGACGTATATGGCGTGCACACATTTTCGGAGAAATGACCACCTATAATGCTAAATATAAAATTGAATGGCTTACCCGTAGCCATGGAAGTGGACAGTGGCGCTAGCCAATCCATCATGAGTAAAAAGATGTTTGAGAGACTGTGGTGCAAAAAGGCACTCAGACGAGCCCTGAGCCACATCCACACCAAAGAGCTCACCACTGTCTTGGGCAGCGCCATGGTCAAGGTCACCTACGAGTGCATGGTGCAGGAAGTGCCATTCAGGATTGTCCCGGATGATGTCGCCACACTTCATGGAATGAGCTGGCTGGGCAAAATCCGCTGGAATTGGGATGACATCCGTGCGCTATTTCCTGTCGATGAGGCCGAATATACCCAGGTTCTTAAGAAATATCCTTCTCTTTTTGAGCCAGCCATTTGGAATTTTTTTTGCGTAGAAGGTGCGGATCCACTTGGTCCCAAAGGCATGACCCATTCACCTCAAGGCGCGAGGGAGAGAGTGGAAATCGAGCTGGACAAGCTGCAACGCGAGGGCATCATCTCCCCAGTGGAATTTAGCAAGTGGGCCGGCCTGATTGTTCCAGCACTCAAAAGTGATGCCACGGTCAGGATTTGTGGTGTTTATAAAGTAACTATTAATCTTTTCGAGCTACAGGACCACACCCGCTCGTTAAGGCAGATGACCTATTTGCGACTCTGGCAGGAGGCAAGACGTTCACCAAGCTCGACCTGACTTAGGTCTACATGACGCAGGAGCTGGAGGAGTCTTCAACGGGCCGCACCTGCATCAACACTCATAAGCGACTCTTCATCTACAACAGATTCCCGTGTGGAATTCGGTCGGCTGCAGCGATCTTCTAGAGAAAAATGCAGAGCCTGCTCAACACGCACGGTGATTTTTCAGGACGACATATTAGTCACCGGTCGGGAGGTCCTCCAGCGACTGGATCACGTAAGGCTGCGGCTGACGTTGAAATGCGATTTCATGGCAACAGAAGTGGAGTTTTTGCGGAGAAAGATCGCGCCAAGACAGACACTGTCAGGAACGCACCCAGGCCACAGAACGTCACGGAGCTGCTGTCTCTCCAGGGCTCCTCAACTATTTTGATACCTTCCTACCGGGGCAAAGCACCCTTTTGGAGCCCCTACCTGTGTTATTGCGCAAAGGTGAGTACTGGGTATCGGGAAAAAGCCATGTAATTGCTTTTGAGAAAGCCAGATACATTTTATGCTCCAACAAGCTGCTTGTATTGTATAGTCCGTGTAAAAGACTTGTGATAGCATGTGACGTGTCGTCGTACGGAGTCGGGCGTGCATTACAACAAGCTAACATTGCGGGGATGTTGCAACCAGTCACCTATGCTTCCAGGAGCTAGTCGAAGGCCGAGAGGGCCTACAGCATAATTGAAAAAGAGGCATTAGCGTGTGTGTTCGGGGTAAAGAAAATGCATCAGTACCTGTTTGGCATCAAATTTGAGCTGGAAACCAATCACAAGCCCCTCACATCCCTGTTCACTGAAAACAAGGGGTAAATACTAATGCCTCAGCCCTCATATAAATGTGGGCACTCGCGCTATCAGCGTATAACTATACAATCCGCCATAGGCCAGGCAAGGAAAACTGTGCAGATGCTCCAAGTCCGCTACCATTGCCCACCACGGGGGGTGGAAGTGGCGCAGCCTGCAATCTTGTTGATGGTTGCGCAGTCCACGGACTTGTTGATGGTCATGGAGGTGTTTGAAAATGATAAATCACCCGACACAGATGAGGACTTGGACTAGCCAAGTACCTCTGCTGTCCCGAGTAAAAAAAACTGTGTTCTGCATGGGAGCTGTGTCAGCATCCCCGTTGAAATGCAAGACCCAAACAAGCCGTTCCAGCAGAAAATGGACAGATTGTCCATTCAGGCAGACTGCCTGTTGTGTGGTAATCGCGTAGTGCTACGCAAAAAAGGGCAGGGAGACGTTCATCTCGGATCTCCACAGCACACACCCGGTTACAGTAATGATGAAAGCAATAGCCAGATCATATGTGTAGTGGAGCGGTATCGACGCTGACTAAGATTCCTGTGCAGGGCAACGACACGTAAATGTTCAGTTGAGCAACGCGCCTAGAGAGGAACGACTAAGTTTGTGGTCCTGGCCCTCCAGACCATGGTCAAGGATCCATGTCGACTATGCCGGCACGTTTCTCAATAAAATGTTGCTGGTTGTGGTGGATGTTTTTCAAAAGGGATTGAACTTAAAATAACGTCGTGAAGCACCGCCACCGCCAGCATTGAAAGCCTGAGGGCCATGTTTGCCACCCACAGCCTGCCTGACATACTGTTCAGTGACAAGGGGCCATGTTTCACCAGTGCCGAATATGAAGAATTCATGAACCGTAATGGAATCAAACATGTCACCTCGGACCCAATGGGCAGGCAGAGCGGGCAGTACAAACCATCAAACACAGCCTTCAACGAGTCACAGAAGGCTCACCCCAAACCCACCTGTCCCGAATACTGCTCAGCTATGGCAGCAGATCCCACACGCTCACAGCTGTGCCCTCGGCTGATCTACTAATGAAAAGAACACTTAAAACGGGACTCTCGCAGGTTTAGACCAACCTGCCTGATCAGGTGGAGAGCAGGCGGCAGCAACAAAATGTAAACGATGGCCGCGCCATTATTTCATGGAAAATTGATCTGAATGAGCCTGTGTATGTGCTAAACTACGGATATGGTCCACACGCATCGTGGGCACGGTGACAGCTTATTAAGGAAATAGGGTGTTTGTCGTCAAACGAGACAATGGACAAATTTTCAGAAAGCAACTGGACCAAAAGAGGCGGCAGTACACAGGCTGCCCTGAACAACCCACGGCAAACACGACCTTTTTTCGATCCAAAAACACACACCCAAACGATCAACTACACCAGGCCGGAACAGGAAATCGAATCCATTGTGCCCAACAGCCCAGCAAGGCCAGGCTCAACTAGCAGCCCTGCAGGGCCAACAAGACGCCAGCCCAGCGAGGGCACAGCTAACACACCAGAACTGACATTTGTACAGAGGCGGCCCACCAGGGAAAGAAAGTCTCCCGTCCGCCTCAACTTGTAAAGCTTTTTCACTTTGACTTTGAGAGGGGGTGTGATGTTGTGCATCTGTAAAGCATGCACTCCCATGTTCCGCCACCAGAGAGCTCATCGCCTGAAGTCCCAAGAGATCCCAGCATCCCTTTGGAGCCGGCCGCTAAGGCTGCTCATCACTCTGGTGTGTCTCATTAAAGACAGAGGTCACTGTTACTTTGACCTCCGTGTATGCAGCCTCAACTTTGTTCGGAGCACATACCAACTTTGGTTGGTACGTCTACCCCTATATCGGTTCGTTGTCATCTTTAAACTGGTTTCCTCCAATCTGTGGTCTGCAATTACAAACCTACGAAGCCGATCATACTTGGATAATTACAATTGTGCTCTCTTAACTACCCTCAAGTTTTTTTCACCATTACAGACCTTTCTCACAAGTTCAGATAGCCCAGGTGACCGACATGTTTTGCGACAGATTACATCAGAGTTATGAGTGGTATTAAAATATATACTCACTCGTGATGGTCTGTAAAATTCTGTCTGTCCTTCGCCGGGTGCGTCCTGCCAATCTACGCTATTTGCTGTGCAGTAATGCAAATACACTCAACACAGTCCTGTTGTGGAGAATAGATTTGTTTAATTGCTTCATCAAGGGAGACAAAGTCTACACCAGTAACTTAACTGGATGTCTTCCCAACCGTTCTCTTCGAACACTATAGGAGCTGCTTCTTTTGTACGGAATACTTTGCAAAGTCATTGTTTACATTATCATTGGTCAGTCATTCTACTGCGTGAAAATTTTTTTCGCTTTTTACAGATTGCTTAATTTCAACTTTGCAAATTACATCACATCCTCCTTGGGTATGAACATATGTATTCTGCATCCTACCTCCTACCACTAATATGAATCTATTTCTTATTTCTGAATAACTACAGGAAGCTGCTTCGAAGGCTATGAAATGACCTCTGAATAACAGGAATTGCAACATGGTCCTACAGTTGCACCTCCGAATTCTGCAACATCAGCAAATTGTGTTCGTGCCTTCCGAATCTGACACATGTTTAACTCATTAATTCCCGCTTCAATAGCCAGCACACAGTGTAAAACTGAAATATGTCATTCTTAAAGCTGGTTTTATAACTAAAAATTACATGTCATTATTAATTTCGGCATGGCAACTATTGCGCAGCTTAAAGCTGATACATTTAATTGTTATAAATTGGGTATGGTAACGAACATACAGGGTGAACCCTTTATATTTCATTGTTAAATAGGGTATTGTAACCAATACAAAGGTAAACCTGTTACATTTAATTGTTAAATGTGTGTACAGAAGGTAAAACTTATATTTAATTTTTCAAATTTGGTATGATAACCAATACACAACAGTTAAATTTATTTGAAAAATTGGGAATGATGAGCAATACACATGTTAAAACTGATACACATCATTGTTAAATTTGCAATGGTAACGAACATGCATGTTATACTGTTACATTTAATTGTTAGTTGGGTATGATAATTAATACAGACTGTAAGAATAAAAGTGTTTAGTAATGATAAAATTGATTCTGTTTTATCTGTATTTATACATTATATATATATATATATATTTATATAATATACATAAATTAGATTATGCGAAGAGACAAAAGGGATTACTTTCACAAGTTGGCTTGACTTCCCAAATTTTGCATCGATACAGGCCATCAAACATCCATTTTAACGCTGAAATGAGATATAACGCCCTGGTATCGCACATTTAGGCACATAATGGAAACTAATGCCTACTTATCTCGCACTTATCACCGAGCATTATTTTCGGCATGTAATTAACGCCAAGAAATAATAACGCCCGCCCACTTTTTTTGGCGCAAGTGTCAGAATGGGCAAACTCAACATCCTTTATATCGCCGAGTATTACATTTCGCAATTAATTAATGCTGAGAATGAATAAGACCACCCACCTACTTTTTTTGGCACAAAGGTCAGAATGGCCGAAATCAACGCCCATTATTTCGCCGAGCATTATTTTTGGCATCACGGCCACATATCGCCGAAAATATCACTCGCTGGAAAAGACGCTGAGAAAAAGTTGCTCTCATTTGAACGAAACGCAGCGGTATGGACGCCATTTTATAAATAGAGGTCAGTTCATATAATTGGCTGCTTCAACTTCTCGGGAGTTTCAATATACTCTGGAAGTCATTTAAGGAGTTTGACCATCTGAACAGACAACTTATCATAATGTGGACGATTTGAAGTTGCTTTAAATGTCTTAGTAGGTAAATTTATTGCTTGTGAACAATGGGTGTAAAACTGAGAGTTTTGGAATGCGATCTGTAATTTTGCAAACTGTCTTGATGACCACGCAGATGCTGCAGGCTAGAGATGGCAGAAGGTATATTGAATAGCATCATGTGCCCAATCAATGAAGTGCCAGACAGTTGAGGAGGATAAGACCTTCTACCATAGGTACTTACAGGGAGAAGCGGTCTTAGCTGAAATTCTCTGATAACACGTGCCTCAGGAGACTGCACTTCCACAAAGAGGTTATCAGCGAGATATGCCAGCTCATCAGGTGAGATGTGAAGCCTGCCATCATCATCAGAACAGAACTGTCCGTCAAGGTTATGGTTACTGCGGCACTTGCCTCCTGTGCATCGGGTTGCTTTCAGGCCTCAGCTGGGCATATTTGGGCTATATCTCAGCATGACACACTTTGCTGCTTTCGACAGGTTGCTGTAGCCCTTTACACATGCACAATGGAGTTTAACTACTTCACTATTACCAGGGAGGCACAGACTGACAGGGCTCTAGGATTCTCCAGAATTGCAAACTTCCCCACGGTGCAGTGAGTAACAGATTGTACGCACAGAGTCAAGCGGCCAGCTTTTTAGTAGGCACAGCCTTTTTGGCTCCGCAAGGATTACACTCCCTGAATGTGCAACTCGTTGTAGACAATAACCAAATTATAATGGCAGTAAATGCAACATTTCCGGGCCGCATCCATGATGCTCATATCCTGCGTGAAAGTGCTGTATCTAACATGTTTACCAGTCAGCCACAAGGTCAATGATGGAAGCTTGGTGATCAAAGAATATGGCCTTGCCTCCTGGCTGCTGAGCCCCTGCGTAACACCCAGACTGAAGCCGAGAAGCGATACAATAAGAGCCTCTCACAATATCATTAGGAGTGTCATCGGAGTGAGTAAACAACGCTTTAGATATCTGGACCACTGAGGAGGAGAGCTACAAACACCACCATGAACAGGTAGCGTGATTCGTAATGGTGTGCTGCATGCTACAAAACCTGGCTATCAGATGGGGACAAGTATTTGCAGCTGGTCCACATCAGGAGAGAGAGCAAGAGGAGTACGAGGAGGTGGATGCTGAGCTCAGGGCATGCAACCAGGCTGACGATGAAAACATGCCCTCTCCATCTCTGGACCACAGGAAAGGGCCCGTGGTGGCTACAGAGCTTGAAACAGGTTGGTCGTTTTTACAAAGCTGAACATTGCTGTTTTTGCAGCTCATACATGAATGTTGCACATTACCTTGGTGACAGTTAAAGTTTGAGTTGATTCAAGTTAAGTTTAATTATCCCCTTCATGCTCGGGAATCGCAATTGTGTAATGGTGCAGCTATCTGAGATAATGCAAAACAATGTTATACCATCAAAAGAACATAAGAAATAAGAGCATGAATAACAATTACGGCCCCTCGAGCCTGCTCCGCCATTTAATAATATCATGGGCTTTCTGATCATGGACTGAGGTCCACTTCCCTGCCCGCTCCATATACACCTTTATTCCCTTATCGTTTTAGTAACTGTCTAGTTCTGTATTAAATTTATTCAATGTCCCAGCTTCGACCGCTCACTGATGCAGGAAATTGCACACATTTACAAGCCTTTGAGAGAAGAAATTTATCCTCGTTTCTATTTTAAATGGGCGGCCCCTAATTCTAAAAATATTCCCTCTAGTTCGAGTCTCGCCAGTCAGTGGAAACATCCTGCCTGCATCCACCTTGTTGCACCCCCTCATAACGTTATACGTTTCGATAAGAGCACCTCAAATTCTTCTGAATTCCAATGAGTAGAGGCCCAACCTACTGAACCTTTCCACGTAACTCAACCCCCTCATCTCCGAAATCTTCCTAGTGAACCTTCTCTGAACAGCCTCCAAAGCAAGTACATCATTTCGGCAATATACGAAACCAAAACTACGCGCGATATTCCAGGTGTAGTCTCAAAAGACCCTGTATATCGATAGTAAGACTTCCCTGCTTTTATGCTCCATCCTCTTTGCAATAAAGTCCAAGATTTCATTGGCCTTGCTAAACACTTGCTGTACCTGCATACTAATCTTTTGAGTTGCAAGTACCCCCAGGTCCCGCTGTACTGCAGCACTTTGCAATATTTCCCCATTTAATGAATAACTTGCTCTTTGATTTTTTTCTGCTGAAGTGCATGACTTCACACTTTCCAACATTATATTCCGTCTGCCAAATTATTCCGAATCACATAGCCTGTCTTTGTCTTTTTGCAGTTATTTCTGCCCTCCTCACAGATTGCTTCAACTCCCATCTTTCCATCATCAGCGAACTTGGCTACGTTACACTCAGTCCCTTCACCCACCTCATTACTCGAGGTTGTAAATAGTTGGGGTCCCAGCATTGATCCTTGCGGCACCTTACTAGTTACTAATTGAGAACCCGAAAATGATCCATTTATCCCGACTCTCTGTTGTCTGTTAATTAGCCAATGCTCTATCCATGCTAATATATTCAACCCAACCACTGAACTTGTAGTAAACTTTTATGTGCACCTTGTCACACGCCGACTGGAAGTCTAAATACACTGCATCCACTGTTTTCCCTTATGCACCCTGCTTGTTACATCCTGAAGGAATCCCAGCACATTTGTCGAACATGTCTTCCACTTCATAAATCCATGCAGATTATGCCTGACCGAATTTTGCTTTATCAAATGTCCTGCTACTGCCTCTTTAATAATGGTTTCCAACATTTTCCCAATCACAGATGTTAAGATAACTGGTTGTCTGCCTCATTTTTTAAATATGGGCGTTAGATTTGCTGTTTTCCAATCTGCTGGGACCTCCCCAGGAAATGTTGGTAAATTACAGCTAATGCATCCACACTCACTGCCGTTAATTCGCTTAAGAACCTAGGTAACATGGGATTTATCTGTCTTTAGTCCCATTATCTTACTGAATGCCACCTCCTTATTGATTGTGATTATGTTAAGTTCCGCCTTCGCCCCCACACCCCGCCCCCCCCCCCATCCCGCATAGCGCCTTGACTATCCACTGTTGGGATATTGTTAGTGTACTCTACCGTAAAGACTGATACAAAATATTTATTCAGAGTTTAGACCATCTCCATGTTCCCCATTACTAATTCCACGGTCTCGTCCTCTAAGGGACCAACATTTACTCGAGCTACTTGTTTACTTTTTGTATTCCTATAGAAACTCTAGCTGTCTGTTTTTATATTTCGTGCGAGTTTATTACCATTGTCTATCTTCCCTTTCTAAATCATTGTTTAATCATCCTTTGCTGGATTTAAAAGCCTCCCAATCTTCAGTTCTCCTACAACTTTTCGCAAATTTGTATACCCTTGGTTTTAATTGGGTGCCATCCTTTGTTTCTTTAGTTAGCCACGGATGGCTACCTTTTCTCTTACAGTCTTTCCTCCACACTGGAAAATATCTTTCTTGAGATTTGTGAAATATCTCCTTCAATGTAAACCTCTGTTCATCTTCCATGCTGCACTTTAATCTATTTTCCCAGTCCACTTAAGCCAACACTGCACTCATATCTTCACAGTCTCCTTTCTTTAAGCTTAGTATGCTGACTCGAGATCCAAATTTCATACCCTGCATCTCAATTTGAAGTTCAATCATGCTATGATCACTCATCCCAATGGGATCCTTTACTAGGAGATAGTATATGAATACTTTCTCATTACACTTGACCAGATGTAAGCTAGCCTGCCCCTTGGTTGCTTCCATTACAAACTGCTCAAGGAACCACTACCTTATGCGGCCTATGAACTCTTGCTCGAGGCTACCCTGACCAATTTGATTTCTTCAATCAATATGGAGGTTAAAGTCACACAGGATTATTGCTGTTCCCTTTTCGCAAGCCCCCACTATTTCCTGGTTTATGTTCCGACCAACAGAATTATTATTGTTAGGGGGGCGACAGTCTACGCCCCCTTACGATTCCTTATGTGCCAATATCATTTCTCACTATTACAGTGATTCCACCCTTTATCAATAGAGCTACCCCACTTCCTGTTCCTTTTTGTCTGCACTTCCCAATTTTCAAATACCCCATTATATTTCATTCCCTGTCCTGTTCACCTAGCAGCCACGTCTCTGAAATAGCTATCAGATCATACCCATTTGTCCCAATTTGTGCCGTCAACTCAATATCTTTTGCACATGCAAAGTGCATTTAAACAAAGTGCCTTTCAATTTGTTTTTTTACACTTTTTTCCTCTCTCCTTCAATCTCACTGTCTTTATTTTTGCATTCTAATTCTAGCTCATCTCCCTAAAGAATCATTTTCATGTTCCCGTCCTCATATCAAGCTAGTTTAAACCCACCCCAACGGCACTAGCTAAGCACCCCCCCACATCCCCCTCCTCAACTCCCCCAACCCTCACGAGAGAAAATTAGTCCCGGCTCTGTTGCGGTACAACCCGTCAGAACCTGTCCCAAGCCTTAGGAAACTTAATCACTCTCGCCTGCACCACCTGTTCAGTCACGAGTTTCACTGCTCTATCCTCCTGTTTCTTCATTCACCAGCTCGTGGCACTGGGAGTAATTCGGATATTATTACCTTAGAGTTGCTGCTTTTTATTCTATGCCATAGCTCCCTAAACTCAGCCTGCAGGAACTCTTCCCTCTTCCCACCTATGTCATTGGTACGGATGTGGAACATGACCTCTGTGTGTTCCCCCGCTCCCCTCAAAACATTTAATGAGAACATTTTTAAGAAACCATAATCACAACTGTTAAAAAGTACACAGCTACTTCCCCGCCCCACCCCACAACGAATTAATAGCTTTTATAACATTCATTCAATGTTGAAAATGTCCAATACTTCATAAGCATACAAAACAAATACAAAAAAATAGATACCACCCCCTCCACCAAACCTCCCAACAAAATAGCTGGAATTGCATTAAATACTCTGATAAAGACCACACCTGCGGCCATGCACATCACATTCCTATGCCCTCACCTCACCGCTTCACCTACTCACCTTTAGCTCGTCCACTTCCCCTGCTGACTCCAAGCCTCCTGGCCGAGGAGCTTCTAGGGCAATGTTTCATTGCTGGGGCGGATGGCAGGACCGCTGTTTGGATGGATATGGGAGAGACCATCCCAAGGTGGGATCGTGCACCGAGCCAGTAGCAAGATCTTCCTGGTGGCTCTCATGTGACGTTGGCAATCGTCTTGCGGCACCTTGGGGTCCAGTGTCACACCTCGAGACAACTGGGTGGCCTCTGCCATCAGTGTTCGTTGCTCTCACCTTCAGGGACTCCACCATCCATAGCACTTAATAGTACATGCTGGCAGTCATGCTGGCCATTTGAAGGGATATGTCCCCATTGTCTGTATGATCTGCTTACCTTTGTCAAAAATCTTGCTGTACAAATGTTCCATGTTGCCGCTCAGATCGGCTGCTCCTGGAGCAGACGTGCTGCATCAAACCAATCTCCGCATTGTCGGTGCCATCCAGGAGAGACCTTGGCTGCCCTGCGACAAGGTGACTGGACCCAGTACTACCACACTGGATGAGGGAATGGCCGAAAGAGCACTTGATATCCTGGAGTTGGCGATGCGTGCTCCTCGAAGTCTGCATTCTTATCCTAGGAGATGGCACCCAGCAGCTGCACATGCGAGAATCGGGGCTCCTCAGCACCCGATGAATGATCGTCCGCCGACTCCGGCAACACACCCGCAGCTTTTGGGCTCGGTGTTGTTGCATGGGACCGCGCTACTGGCTGATATAAAAAACATAAATGAGGTTAATAGAGGAGAAGCGGGTCCTAAGGTCACAAGGTGATTCCAGCGGTAAAGACAACACCGTTATCAAAATCTTCACAGCCATCACAGTTCATGACCATCACCAAATTCTGTCAAAGATTCGGTTGGTATGTAAAAAGCGAAAGACTAGTGAAAGTAAATGTGGTTCCCATGCAGGCTGAGAAAGGAGTAATTACAATGTGGAATTAGGAAATGGTACAGAAATTAAACAAGATGTGTCTGTCTGCCTTCCCGAAAGACGCAAAAAAACCTCCCAGTAACAGTGGCGAACCAAGGGGTTAGCAAGAATGAGTAAGTAAAAGAAATAATAATTAGTAAAACAAATAGTCTTGGAGATATTAACGGGACTGAAAGCAGAGGCATTCTCTGGACCTGACGGCCGACATGCATTGGTTTTGATAGAGGTGGCTATGGAGATACTGGTTGTATTGGTTTCCATCTTGCAAACTTCAACATATTATAAAAGGTTTCCTGCAGATTATAAGGTAGCAAATTTAATCTTGTTGTTTAGTAAATGAGGGAGAGAGAAAACGGGGAATTACAGTCCTGTTAGCCTGACATCACTCATAGTGAAAATGTTAGATTATATTATTAAGGAAGTGGTAAAAGGGCACATAGAAAATAATAATAGGATTGGGCAGAATCCACACGGATTTATGAAAGGAAAATCAGATATGTCAAACATTTATAGTATTTTGAGGTTGTAACTGTAAGAATTGCTAAGAGTGGAACCACTGGATTTGGATTTTCAGAAGTATTTGGATAAGGTGCCACAAGATGTTATGAAACAAAATAATGGTTCATGGGATAGTTGGTTATATATTGGACATCCATGTGTGCAGGAGGTGTCTCCAGCTTCAATTGCTCGAGCTCCGTGTTTCGGAGCTGCAGCAGCGGGTGGAGTCAATAAGGTGTATCCGCAAGGCTGAGAACTACGTGGATAGCACGTTTCAGGAGGTCGGTATCCCGCAGCTTAAAGGCGTGCAGGTAGAGGGGATGTGGGTGACCACCAGACATAATAAGTGTTCCAGGCAGGTAGCACAGGAAGCCTCGCGTGAGTCCATCTTGTTTTCAAACCAATATTCAATTCTGAGTATCGGTAAGGACGATGTGGCTCTGGGGATTGCGGCCAGAGCCAATGCCAAGGCCCCACGGCTGGCCCAGCAGCACAGCGGGGAGGGCCGAAGAACAAAAGAGCCGTAGTGATAAGGGGATTCTATAGTTAGAGGAACAGACAGGCGATTCTTCGGACGTAGACATGTCTCCCGAATGTTTATGTTCGTCCCTCGTTCCAGGTTCAAGAATGACACAGTGCAGATGCAGGTCACCCTAGAGGGGGAAGGAGGGAGTCGTGGGGGTGGGGGGGTAAGCCGCTAGAGGTCATGGCCCATATAGGGTGAGTGATGAGCTCTTACAGAGAGAATTTATGGATGTCGAAAAAAAATTAAATGGTAGGATATCAACGGTAGACATCTCTGGGTTAATACCGGTGCACCTGCCAAAGCGTATAAGAATAGTAGGAGAGAGACGATGAGCACGAGGATGGAAAATTGATGTAGAAGGGAGGGCTTTAAATTCTTGAGGCATTGGGACCGCTTGTGGGGTAGATGGGACCTGTATAAATCAGACATGTTGCGTCTCAACAGCGTCGGGTCCAATATCCTCGCGGGGAGTTTTGCTGGTGCAATTGTCGAGATTTTGAACGAGCTTGGCAGCGGGATGGGAACATGAGAACGAAAAAAAAAGAGATGTAAGTAAAACAGAAGTTGGATAGCATGAATGTAGAAAGCGAATCTTTAAGACAGAGGAAACATGGCTTAGTACGTAACAAGCAAGGATGCCTTCCTGTGCTGAATGGTACATATTTACTGCAAGGAAAATAGCGATTAAGGCGGATGATCTAAGAGCACATGTAGACTTTTGGGAATGTGACATTAAAACCATTACATAAACTTGGCTGAAAGCGGGGCATGTTTGGCAGATCAATATCTCTGGCTGACGGATTTTTCGGCAAGAGAGAGAGAGGGGGGCAAAACCGGGGGCATTGTTGCTCTACTGATTAAATAAGCACTTACAGCGGTGAGGAGGGATGATATGTTAGACGGATCATCAACTGAGGCAACATGGGTCGAATTGGAAAAAAAAATCTGCGATCACATAGCTAGGAGTGTATTATAGACATCCAGAGATTGGGAAGGAAATAGAAGGAGCAAATATGTAGACAAATTGCTGTGAAGTCTAAAAATTATAGAGTAATAATAGTAGGGTACTTTAATTATCCGAATATTGATTGTGACAAATTTAGTGTGAAGGCTATAGAGGCTGCCAATTTCTTGAAATGCTTTCAAGAGAACTATTTTAGTCAGTATATAGCAAGCCCAACACGACAGCGGGCGGTCTTGGATTTAGTTTTGGGGAAAGAAACTGCGCAGATTGAAGTGGTATTATTGGGGGAGTATTTGGGTGACTTTGATCATAATTCAAGTTGGTTATGGATAAGGACAAGAATAGGCCTGCAATAAAATTTGTGAATTGCGGAAATGTTAATTTTGCTAAGTTAAAGCGTGATTTGGCCAGAGTGGACTGGAAACAGCTAACTGTGGGTAAATCGGATTCGGAACAGCGTGAGGCATTCGAGAAGGAGATCCGGAAGGTAGGAGCCAAACGTGTTCCCTTAAAGTAAAAAGGCTGGCAAAATAATTATAGGTGCCCTGAATATCTAGGGAATTACAGGTGATGCTTAAACAAAAAAAAGGACGCTTATGTCACATATCAAAGGCTTAATACTTTAGAATTTTTAGAGAAATATAGAATGTTAAGAGGCGAAATTAAAAACGATATGAGGAAAGCTAATAGTGAGCATGAGACATTCTTGGCAACTAAAATTAAGTAAAACCCTAAGATGTTCTAAAAGTATAAAGAGTAAGAGGGTAACCACGGAAAGTGTAGGGTCCATTAGAAATCATGAGGGTAATTTCGTGTGGAGGCGGAAGATGTTGGCAGGGTTCTTCACGAATACTTTGCATCTGTTTTCACAAAGTATAGAAGTAATGCAGATACTGCTATCGAGGAGGAGTGTGATTTTCTGGATGAAATAAATAAGGTGAGAGAGGAAGTGTTAAGGTGTTTAGTCGCTTTGAATGTAGATAATTCCCAAGGCCTGGATGAAATGCATCACAGGCTGTTGATCCAAGTACAATATGCAATAGCAGAGGCCTTGACCATCATTTTCTAGTCCTCTTTGGATATGGGCATGGTGCCGGAGGATTGGAGGAGTGCTAACGTAGTACCCTTGTTGAAGAATGAAAAAAGGGATATGCAGAGCAATTACAGGCCTGTCAGCCAAAACTCAGTGGTGGGAAAAGTATTGGAAAAAATCGTAAAAAACAGGACAAGTCTGCATTTGGATAGGCAAAGATAAATAAGGGACAGTAACCAAGGATTATGAATGGAAGATCATGTTTGAATAACTTAATTTAATTTTTTGAGCAAGTAACCAAGATGGCCGCTGAGAGCAGTGCATACGATGTAGTATATATGGATTTTAGCTAAGCTTTTGATAAGGACCCACACGGCAGACTGGCCATGAAGGTTGTAGCCCATGGGACCCAGGGTAAAGTGACAAGTTGAATCCAGAATTGGCTTGGAGATAGGAAGCAAAGGATAATGTTTGATGTTTGTTTTTGTGAGTGGGAGAATGTTTCCTGTGGGGTAGCACAGGGCTCAGTACTGGGTCTCTTGCTTTTTGTGATGTATACCAACGATTTATATTTGATTAAATGGAGTATGATTGAGACGTTTGCAGACGATCCTAAAATAGGCTGTGTTGTTGATAATGAAGAGCAAATCATGCGCTGCAGGAGGATATGAATCTACTGGTCAGCTGGGCAGACCAGAGAACTGTGAGGTGATGCAATTTGGGACGGCATTTTAGTCCCACCATTTTTCATTAAGGGCACATGATTGGCCTGAGCATTCCGGATCTCCTCCTTCAATGCCTCTCACTGTTCTGATATTGATTTACCCAGAAATAGCAGTTTCCAGTCCTCCGTGGTCAAATCACCATTAAGGGAGCACAAATATAATTTCCCCAATTTGGGACATTTATTGCAGGCCTTTCCTCGACTTTATCCATAGCAAACGTAAATCTGTCCGAATTATGGTCAATGGCACCCAAGCGCTCTTCAACTAATACCACTTCAACCTGACCAGATTATTTTCCCCAAAAAAATCCATCACCGCCCCCTCTCGTGCTGTGCGTGTTACATACTGACTAAAAAAATTATCTTGAATGTATTTTAAGAATTCAACTCCCTCGATACCCTTCACACTCTATTTGTCCAAATCAATATTTGGAAAATAAAATACCCTACAATTATTATCCTGTCGTTTTTGGACTTCACAGCAATTTGACTATATTACTTGCTCCTCTGTCACACTCCCACACTTTGGCGGCCTACAATACACGCCCGACAGTGTGATCGCCCTTTTGAATTTTTCAATTCGAATCATATGGCCTCATTTGTTGGTCCCTCCAGCATATTATCCCTCCTCACAGCTGCAATAGTTTCTTTAATCAGTACCACGATGTCCCCTCCCCACCTCTTTATTATCTTTTAATTTCAGTTTTATTTGTTATATTTAAACTCCATAGCTGCCATGGTGGGATTTGAACTCATGGCTCCGGAACATTATTCCGGGGCTCTGGGTTACTAGTACAGTAACATAACCACTAAGGTGGACCGGGGAAATGTGCTACATTACTGTGGTACAAAAATTGTTGGATTCAAATGGGTTAAGTGAAGCTGTTTGTTGAGTGACTGCAATTAATGGTATTCTCCATGGATCCTAATGTATATGTGCCTGCTTTCCCTCTTCTATTAATAAGGAATTTCTCCCAAAGCGTTATCACGTAGCATCAGTGAGAGTTTTACCTCCGGCCCTAACAGGGATCAGAACACTGCTCCACAGATAGGCAGCCAGAATCTGCATTCTGGTAAATTGGAATATTATAACAATGGATTGGAATCTGACATCAGTGAATTGAATGTTACAGCAATGGACAGGAGTTTCATCTGGGTGTTTGACATGATTTATGAACATTATAATAGAATTCCATTACACATACGGATAGAATTGGTACTTCGTGCTTTTAAATACATTTACTATCCATTGCTTACTGTTATTGGTGTTCCGGGTAAGTCTCTCTATCCAGCTATTAACTCGGCAAACCACAGCATACTGTATATCTGTTCTTGTAATTTACTTGTCATCTTTTTTGAACTTGGTGTCCGTGGTAAGTTTCCAGATCGAGCAATTAGATGTGTAAATCAAGTTTCACTGTATTGCTGTGCTTTCCAGTTAAGCCTTTGGTCCGTATCACAATCTCAATTTTCTATCTATCGATGTATTACTGCCCAGTGACCAATATCTGAGGCTGAATTTGAAACCTCGCAACCTCTGCCTTTTCTTTGACCCAGAGCTGAGTTCCGAACTCACATCCTCTGAATTACCAAACCTGCCAACTACCTCCTCCTTAATTTCATCTGGTCTCTGCACCATATCAGGCCTTATGCTGCATAAACTCTCATCCATTTCTTTGTTACATTTAGACTCATCTATTCGAGACGTCAAACAAAACTCCGCTGTATACATCATAACTCACACTATGTTCCATTCAACCCATCACTGCCATGATCACTGATCAACATTTGCTCCTGATCCTACAATCTCTCGGTTAATATTCCCATATTAATGATTTAACTTCAGTCGTAGGAGAATTTGAGAGGATTTAAGGAGAAATGTTTTTTCACTCAGAGTGTGATAGGGGTCTTGAACTCACCGCCTGAAAGAGTGTAGATGCAGAAACTCTCAGCACATTTATAAATTATAAATTTAAGTGATGTAACCTAAAATGCAATGGACCAAGAACTGGAAAGTGGGATTACATTGCGTAGTTCTTTGTCAGCCAGCCCAGACACGGTGGGCCGAATGGCATCCATCTGTGCTGTAAATTTCTATGATTCTATCGTCAAATCCCACCACCTGCAGTTAGCCCCATTGCAATGCCCATTTCACACAGCTGTGAAAGTCCCCGGTAATCTCTGTATCAAGCTATTAATTATCTCAATTTTTCTTAAATGTGTTTCTCTCCTCGCACTTCGCTATCCTATCCACACTGCCGTTGGCTATTAATTCTGAGTGTGATACGTTTTACCAAGTTTCAAATTTTCTATATTCGACTCAGGCAAAGATATTGATCGAGAAATTTTATTTAACGAATTTCATATTCTCTTTCTCCTGAACGCTTATAACAAGTGAAATGAAAGTTGTCTTGATTTACTAGACCTTTCACACGATGGGTAAAGATCATCGACCTGAAACGTAACTGTGTTACTCTCTAGATGGGTGCTGACTGACCTTCTGGGAATTTCCAACATTTTCTGTTTCCATTTCACATTTTCAACATCCACAGTAGTTTGCTTCTTTGTTCACCTAATGCTCAGTATGGTTACTGACACACACTGTCACCTAAAGTCCAATTTGGTTATTGACACACGCTGTCACCTCATGTTCGGTATGGTTAATGAGGCACAGTCACCTAATGTTCGGTATGGTTACTAACACACACTGTCACATAGTGCTCGGTATGGTTAATGACTCACAGTCACCTAAACTTCGATATGCTTGCTAACACATTGCCACCTAATGCTCGTTATAATTGCTGGCACACAGTCACGTAATGCACGGTATGGTTACTGGCACGGACACAGTCACGTAATGCACGGTATGGTTACTGGCTCACACAATGGCAGGTAATGCTCGGACTGGTTACTGAAATAAATTCAATGGAACAAATCCTGGCTGATGACCATTAATGTCTGAAAAGTCCACGAATCATTCAGTTCCAGTCAGTGTTTCCTTTGCAAACTTGTCCAGTTCTACATTCGTGGCACTGCTTCTGATGGTCAGAATAGGATTACAAGGTGAATTGACATTCTCACAAAATGTTCATTCAGACAGATCTCTCTTGCCTTATTCCATATCTTTGTCATGAATTTACACGTGGATGCCATGTCTGTCTGGCACAGTTCTCTATCGCCTCCTGCTATATTTCAGGTAATTAATTCCAGCGAATTGTAACCGAAGTATTGAGAATGTGAAAGTCTATTCATATGTTCACGAATAATTTTCTGTGCACAAGTGAAATCCAACAGGTGATAAAGAACATGGACAGATCTCTTCCATTTGTGTTGATATACTTTACAAAATCATTCGCTGACTCTTTGCCTGAGGGATAACTCGCCTTGTCTCGCTACTAATACATGCATTTTGTTGGGCATAAGCTGGTCAATGATAACTATTTTTTTAATTCGCTGCCTATTTTTTGCAATGTAATTTGGAATATCTTCCTTTCGATAAGCGACAATTGATGTATTTCAACAAAAAATGAATAAAACTAATTATTTAATACAATTCTCTCAGCCCTGTTAAATTTGTAACTACAGTGCATACGTATTCACTATCTTAACATTGTCATATTACATCCGTGCAGAGAAACATAGAAACATAGAAAATAGGTGCAGGTGTAGGCCATTCGTCCCTTCTAGACTGCACCGCCATTCAATGAGTTCATGGCTGAACATGCAACTTAAGTACCCCCTTCCTGCTTTCTCGCCATACCCCTTGATCCCCCAAGTAGTAAGGACTTCATCAAACTCCCTTTTGAATATATTTAGTGAATTGGACTCAACTAATTTCTGCGGTAGAGAATTCCACAGGTTCACCACTCTCTGGGTGAAGAAGTTTCTCCTCATCTCGGTCCTAAATGGCTTACCCCTTATCCTTAGACTGTGACCCTTGGTTCTGGACTTCCCCAACATTGGGAACATTCTTCCTGCATCTAACCTGTCTAAACACGTCAGAATTTTTAAACGTTTCTATGAGGTCCCCTCTCATTCTTCTGAACTCCAGTAAATACAAGCCCAGTTGATAAAGTCTGTCTTGATAGGTCAATCCCACCTTCCCGGGAATCAGTCTGGTGAATCTTCGCTGCACTCCCTCAATAGCAAGAATGTCCTTCCTCAAGTTAGGAGACCAAAACTGTACACAATACTCAAGGTGTGGCCTCACCAAGGCCCTGTACAACTGTAGCAACACCTCCCTGCCCCTGTACTCAAATCCCCTCGCTATGAAGGCCAGCATGCCATTTGCTTTCTTAACCGCCTGCTGTACCTGCATGCCAACCTTCAATGACTGATGTACCATGACACCCAGGTCACGTTGCATCTCCCCTTTTCCTAATCTGTCACCATTCAGATAATAGCCTGTTTCTCTGTTTTTACCACCAAAGCGGATAACCTCACATTTATCCACATTATACATCATCTGCCATGCATTTGCCCACTCACCTAACCTATCCAAGTCACTCTGCAGCCTCTTAGCATCCTCCTGGCAGCTCACGCTGCCACCCAACTTAGTGTAATCCGCAAATTTGGTGATACTACAATTAATCCCCTCATCTAAATCATTAATGTACAATGTAAACAGCTGTGGCCCCAGCACAGAACCTTGCAGTACCCCACTATGCACTGCCTGCCATTCTGAAAAGTAACCATTTACTCCTGCTCTTTGCTTCCTGTCTGACAACCAGTTCTCAATCCAAGTCAGCACACTATCCCCAATCCCTTGTGCTTTAACTTTGCACATTAATCTCTTGTGTGGGACCTTCTGAAAGTTCAAATATACCACGTCAACTGGTTCTCCCTTGTCCACTTTACTGGAAACATCCTCAAAAAATTCCAGAAGATTTGTCAAGCATGATTTCCCTTTCACAAATCCATGCTGACTTGGACCTATCATGTCATCTCTTTCCAAATGCGCTGCTATGACATCCTTAATAATTGATTCCATCATTTTACCCACTACTGAGGTCAGGCTGACCGGTCTATAATTCCCTGTTTTCTCTCTCCCTCCTTTTTTAAAAAGTGGGGTTACATTGGCTACCCTCCACTCGATATGAACTGATCCAGAGTCAATGGAATGTTGGAAAATGACTGTCAATGCTATTTCCAAGCCCACCTCCTTAAATACTCTGCAGTCCATAAGGCCCTGTGGATTTATCGTCCTTTCCCCAACACAATTTCCCGACTAATAAAGATTTCCCTCAGTTTCTCCTCCTTACTAGACCCTCTGACCACTTTTACATCCGGAAGTTTGTTTGTGTCCTCCTTAGTGAATACCGAACCAAAGTACTTGTTCAATTGGTCTGCCATTTCTTTGTTTGCCGTTTTGACTTCCCTAGATTCTGACTGCAGGGGACCTACGTTTGTCTTTACTAACCTTTTTCTCTTTGCATATCTATAGAAACTTTTGCAATCCGCCTTAATGTTTCCTGCAAGCTTCTTCTCTTACACCATTTTCCGTGCCCTTATAAAACCGTTTGTCCTCCTCTGCTGAGTTCTAAATTTCTCCCAGTCCCCAGGTTCGCTGCTATTTCTGGCCAATTTTTATACCACTTCCTTGCCTTTAATACTATCCCTGATTTCCCTTGATAGCCACGGTTGAGCCACATTCACTTTTGTATCTTTACGCCACACAGGAATGTACAATTGTTGTAGTTCATCCATGCGGTCTCTAAATGTCTGCCATTGCCCATCCACAGTCAACCCCTTAAGTATCATTCGCCAATCTATCCTAGCCAATTCACGCCTCATACCTTCAAAGTTACCCTTCTTTAAGTTCTGGACCATGGTCTCTGAATTAACTGTTTCATTCACCATCATAATGCAGCATTTCACCATATTATGGTCACTCTTCCCCAAGGGGCCTTGCACATACTCTGCTCATCAACACTATTCAGTCCTCCCAAAATGCATAAACTTAAACTTCTCCGAACGAAATTCTATTTGCCACTGCTGTGTCCACCAGTCCAGTATATTTATATGCTCTTGCAGTCCATGACTTTCCTCTTCATTCACAACCACACAGACAATTTTAGCACCATGTGCAAACTTATTAATGATGCTCCCTATTTTCAAATGTAGATCATTGATATTTACTATAAAAGCCAGGGATGCAGTACTGAGCCCTGTGTAACCCCAGTGGAAACATCCTCCTGTCACAAACACATCCGTCAACCATTACCCTTTGCTTCCTAACTCTAAGCCATATTTTGATTCAAGACGACACATTGCCCTGGATACGTGGATCCCATGGGCTTTAACATTCATGACCAGTCTAACATGTGGGACGTTATCAAAAGCTTTGCTAAAGTCTTGTACACTACATCGTATGCACTACCCCCATCGACCGTCGAGGTTACCACCTTAAAAAATGCAATCAAGTTAGTCAAGCACGATCCTAATTTAACAAATCCGTGCTGACTGCCCCTTATTAATTCCGAATGTAGATTTATCCAATAATTTTGCCATCACTGAGGTTAGTTTGACAGGCCTGGAATTTCTCGGCCTATCTCTTTCTCCCATATTAAACAAGGGTAGTACCTTAGCAGTCCTCCAATCCTCTGGCATTATGCACAAATCTAAAGAGGACTGGAAAATAATGGTCAAGGTGTCTGTTATTTCCTCTTTTACTTCGCTCAACAGACTGGGATGCATTTCATCCGGGCCTGGGGAATTATCTACTATCAAAGCTGATAAACCCCTTAATACCTCCTCTCTCATTATGTTTACTTCATCCAGAATTTCACACTCCTCGTTGATCGCATTGTCTGCATTTTCCCGTTCCTTTGTGAAAACAGATGCAACGAATTGATAAAGCACCACATCAACATTTCCGCCTCCACACATAGCTTACACTCATGGCCTGTATTATGCACGACCCTTTCTTGAGTTATCCTCTTGTTCTCAATATATTTATGGAACGTCTTTGCGGTTTCCTTAATTTTATTGCCAAAAAATGTACATTTCGATAATGATTTGCACTTTTCACCCCAAATTCCATTAAACTGTTGCTCTTGCTCGCAGCCTGATGTATACTTTCTCGGTTTATTTCCCTTCCTCACAGTAAACGTAGTAACGATTGTGATCCGGTCTCGGGGAAAGTGCGGTCTCTCTAAATGTGTCACTCGCTATCTGCTGGCCATGGCAGCGGCATTTCTACTGGTCATTATCCTCGATCTGATATTGAGGCAAATTCCGATTGTTTATCGGCGATATTTATATATCCTGGTGTCCCTCCCTGTGTGTAATATCCACGCTGTCCTGGTTTATGCAGCCACAAACTGTTCTGTCTGTTTCACTATCACTTTCACCTTTGACCGATTTGTGGCGATTTGTTGCCAGGAGCTGAAGACTAATTATTGCCATGGAAAAACGGCGGCTGTGGTTCTGGAAACAGTGACTGTGATGAACTGCTTAATAGATATTTTCTGGTATTTTCTGCTGTCAAATAACTATCAGCTATTTAATAACCCCTGGTATTGTAGTATAAAAACTAGATCAATGAGGTCTGGGGAACAATCGAGTTCCTGAATTACATCCTCACCCCGTGTGTCCCATTTTTGGTCAGAGTGCTGCTCAATGCTCTCACCGTCAGACACATTTTAGTTTCCAGCAGAGACCGCAGGAGACTCCGATTTCCCAGCAATGTGGAGAGTCCCAGAGAACCAGAGATGGAGAGCCGCAGGAAATCCATCATTTTACTGCTTCTTATCTCGGAGAATTTCATCCTGTTATGGTCGGTATATATGATGCATTCTCTGTAGGGCACATTGCGCTGGTTCGATGCTTGGCAGTTATATCTACAGTTTTATGTGAGGGAATTTGGATTCATGCTGCAGCTGCTGAGCTGCTGCACAAACACGGTTATTTATTGCGTGACACAGACTAAGTTCATAGAGCAGTTGAAAAATGTGGGGAAATATGCCTTTACTTTGTTGTGAAATTCATTAAACGATGAGAAGCAGCGGAGACTTTGTAGCTTCCGCCTCCCTGTGTCCTGATATTGTGAGCGAGTCGCTCTCACTGCCTGGAACCAGTGATCGGGTTCAAAATTAATATGCTCACTCACACACTGTCTACAATGCGCTCCGCGTGAGGGTTCAGTGATCTGGGCCAATATTAACACAGTCACTCACTGCTTGACTAACCTCAGCTCTCGGTGATGGGACAGTGATCCGGTTGAAGGATCACACGCTCACACACACACACACTCTCTAGACTGTGCTCCCTGTGAGGGGTATGATTCTCTCTCAGGTCCCTCTGGAAAGGCCCCTCTGCCCTGCACACATGGACGGCCGTTACATGCTTCCTGAGTCAGTGCAAATCCTGTCCGCAAGAATACTGGCAGCATCTCCAGTAAAGCCTTGAAAGCCCTGTGCAATCCGTTATAGCCACAACTCTGCATCATGTCCATTAATGAATCATTATAAAACTTTCGAAAATCATAGAATCAGAGTTATAAAATTGTCACAGCATGGACGAAGCGCATTCGGCCCATCGAGCCCGTGCCGACTCACAGCTTGTCCCACACCACCTCGCCCTTTCTATGTACCCTTGCACGGTCTTTCTTTCATTTAGAAAGGTCCTGGTCAATCAACGACAGTCAACATGGATGCTCAGGGTAGGTCGAGTCTGACTGATATTGATGAATTTTTTGAGGATGTAACAAGAACTCTCGATCAGGGCACTGCGTTTGCTGTAGTGTATATTGAGTTTTGCAAGGGTTCTGATAAGGTGTCACAAAGTAGATTGTTCACGAAAGTAAAAGCACATCCATGGCAATGTGGCAAGTAGGATCTAAAAAATGTTCAATGCCAGGAAGCAAATGGTAAAGATTGATGCGTGTTTTTTGACTGAAAGGCTATTTCTAGTGGGGTTCCGCAGTGCTCAGTACCACGTCGCTTGCTTTTTGTATTAAAATATTTAGAGTTGAATGTAGGGGATATTAATAAGAAGTTTCCACATTATACTATAATCGGCTTTGCGGTTGACAATAAAGAAGAAAGATGTGGACTGCAGGAAGATATCAACCAATTGGTCAGATGGGCAGAACAGATGCCAATTTAATTCAATCCGGAGAATTGTGAGGTAATGCATTTGAGGAGGGCTGACAAGGCAAGTGAATAAGCGTTAAATGGTAAGGTACTGAAAATTGTAGAGGAGCAAAGGGACCTTGGAGTGCTTATCCACAGGCCCCTGAAGGTCGTATACCAGTGTGATGTGACAGTAAAAAGTTATTTGTTATACTTACGTTTGTTAGCCAAGGCATAGAATACAAGAGCAGCGAGGTTATGTTTGAACTGTATAAAACACTATTTACGCCACAGCCAGAGTATTGCCTGAAGTTCTGGTCTCTATATTAAAGGAAAGATGTGATTGCACAAGAGAGGGTACAGAAGCAGATTTACAACAGCAATGCTTGGATTGGACAATTCTGGCCATGAAGGAAGTTTGGATTGGTTGCGTTTGAATTCATTAGAACAGAGGAGGCTGAGGAGAGACAATATTGAAGTGTATCAATTCCCGGAAGTTCGTCACCATCCTCCGCCTGCTCAACGATGGCAAGGAAGATGTGATTCTGGCCAACGGATCCATCACAGACCCAATTCAAGTCCAGACTGGGGTCACGCATTTCTGTTTCATCGCGCCAACACACTTCTGGATCTTGCTCGCTGCAATGCTCCACACTCAACAAACTAACCGCATGAGTGGCAATTGAATACAGGACCAGTAGGAACCTGTTCAACCTTCGACATCTGTAGGCCAGAAAAAAGACCGTCCCAACCAATGTCGTCGAACTACAATATGCGAGTGACACTTGCGTCTATGCACATTCAGAGACTGAAGTGTCAACAACCAAGGGGCATCGATTTATGTAACTGGGGGGATGTTTTGTGGAGGTATGAGAGAAAATGTCTTCACCCAGAGGAAGGTGCGGGTCTGGAACTAACTGCCTGACAAAAACACAAATCACATTAAAAAAAGTTATTGGATGTGCTCTTGGAGTACTCTAAGTTACAGGGCTACGGACCAAGAGCTGCAATGTGGGTTGAGGCTCGATAGCTTTTTGGCAGCGACGCGGACACGATGGGCCAAAACGGCCTCCTTCCATGCTGTAAATTTCTGTGTTTCTATGATTATCCGACTCCCTTTTGAGTCTGCCTCCACTACCCTTTCAGACAGTGCATTCCAGATCCTAACTATTCGCCTTATAAAACTTTGGTTCCTTGGCCAATAACCTTAAATCTTCTCGCCCATTCCGCAATTTCTCACTATCTACTCTATCTGGATAGCTCGTGAATTTGCAGATCGCTATTAAATCTGCTCTTAATCTTCTCTGCTCCAAGGCGAGCAACCCCCGCTTCTCCAGACTATCAAGATAACTGAAATCCTTCATTCCTGGAAACATTCTCGCAAAAGCTTCACTGAACCCTCTTTGACGTCCTCACATCCTATCTAAAGTGCTATGTCCAGAATTGGACACAGTACTCCCGTTGGCGTTGGGGCAGAAACAGTGTGTTACACAGCTTCCTCATAGTTAGCACATTTTGTATCATATAATTATATTTATGAAGCCCAAGATCCCATGAACATTATTAACCACATTCCCAACTGCCCTCTGCATCCACATCGAAGTCAATAATATATATCAAGAAAAGCAGTGGTCCATAAACCGACCCCTGGCGAACACCACTGTTGACCTTCGTCCAATCCGAAAAAAAACAGTTCACCACGACGATCTGTTTCCTTTAACTGAGGCAATGTTATATCCAAGATGTCACTGTCCCTTTCATTCCATGGGATTCAAACTTGCTTGCAAAGCTATTATTTGGCAAGTTGTCAAAATAGCTTTTGGAAATCCACGTACTGATCAAAAAAGTTCTGCTGGACACACTTCAGAAACTCTGCAGCTCTCTACCTTTTACACTATTAAAATCCGAGTCTATATTAGTATAGTTGAAGTCCACCGTTTCTACTTCCCTAGATTTCTTGCTCTTATCTTTATGGCTGTGTTAAATTGCTCCTCCATATCTTTCTAACTCGAAGCCAAATTTTGATTCAAATAGACACATTTCCCTGGATACCTGGACCCCATGGGCTTTAACATTCATGACCCTATTATTTCTCAACTCTAGCCATATAAATTCTGTGTTTGACCCATCCAGGATACCCTCCCTCTCCAACACTATAACATTCTCCTTATTCAATAATGCCACACCACAACCTCTCTTTCCTTCCCTATTTTTTCTGTAATAAAACCAGGAATATTTACTAGCCACTCCTGTCCATTGTGCCAGGTTCAAGTTATTGCCACTATATCATATTCCCATACGTCTATTTGTGCCTGCAGCTCATTTGCCTTGTTTCCTACACTTCGTGCATTCACATCCATGCACTGTAACCGCACCTTGGAATATCCATGTATTCCGTCTTAGATTTACCCAAACAAATACCGTACTATTTTAGTGCACTCAGCCTCTCCAATAATTTGAGCACCCGCCACTCTCCCCGTTCTAATGTTACATCCTGGTGCCCATCATCCTTCCAGATTAATTCAATCCCTCACCAACAGTGCTAGCAAACCTTCCTGTGAGGGCACTGATCCCAGCTCCGTTGAGGTGCAACCCGTCCGTCTTTACAGATCCCACCTTCCCCAGAAATGATCCCAAAGCCGCAGGAAACTAAAGCCCAGCCCCTTGCACCATCCCTTCTGTCACGCATTAATCTGCTCTATCCTCTCATTTGTGTACTCATTCCAGCATGGAGCCGGAAGTAATCGAGAGATGATTACCTTGGAGGGCGAGCACTTTAAACTCTCTATTAGCTCCCTAAAATCTACTTGCAGGACCTTATCCCTCTTTATACCAATGTCGTTGGTACTGATGTGGACGAGGAGCTCTGATTGTTTACCCTCCCCTCTCTGAATGTCCTGCAACTGCTCACAACCTTCCTTATTCAGGAAACCTGGGAGGCATCATGCCATCCTGGAAACACGTCGACAGGCGCAAAAACGCTTGTTTGCTCCCCTGACTATAGAATCCACTGCCATTATTGCTCTTCCATTATTCTTCCTTCCCCCTATACAGCTGAGCCAGCCATAGTGTCGTGCACATGGCTCTGGCTGCATACCGCAGCGTCCCTCTCGCCCTCACCAGTGCTCAGAACGTAATACTGGTTGGAAAGGGCGATTCATTAATGGGACTCTTACAATATCTGTATCGTCCTCTTTATCTCTCTGGCGGTCACCCATTCCCTCTCTGGCTGAATACTCTTAAGCTGCGGGGTAATCACCTCTATAAACATGCTATTCACGAAGCTCTCAGCCTCAACAATGCACCGCAGCGACGCCAGCGGCTACACAGGCACCGAAGACCAGATCTCACGGTCCTCCAGCTGACGACAATTTCTGTACATGTGTTTGCCGCGGACGCGGGATGCGCCCAATACTTTCCAATGGATTGAGCTGCCCTGCCCTGCATCTATTTAATAGAGTAAGAATTGACTTAAAAGAAGTGAACATAAAACTTTGAAAAACATTCACCAGCTACGGACCAATCAGTTTCATCCCATCTGCCGACCGCACTTTGGGTGTTTCACTCTGGCGTCAAACTTTCAACTTCTACATGTGATGAGATGCTCGCAAATCTGTTTTCCTTTCCATTCTCGCCGCCTCTGCGCTCGAGCATGCCGCGCTGTTTATTCCATCTCTGCTGCTGCTACTGCCCATGCCCCCTCTGCTCTCGGACCTCCCGTGGACTTCCTCCTACCTCGAATTTCGCCGAGATCTCGCCAACTTTGTCAAGCAAGATCTATCTTTCACAACTCAATGTTGCACTCTCTGACCAACTGAAAATATTCTTGTTGTTCAGAAACCCTACACTTAATTGTAGACTCTAGCACTTGCCCGACAACAGATAGCATTTTAGTGTTATATAAATCCATGGTTTCCATCTCTCACCTGTTTTAAATAGCAGATTGACTTTTGCAATGTACCAATCTAAAGGGATGGTCCCCGAATTGCGAGAACTTTGGTTAAATAAGAGGCACAGCGAGAGAGAGACAGAGATCGAGAAAGAGTAGGCGGAAAGGAGAGAGAGAAAGAAGATGGGAAGGAGATGGTGAGAGAAAGAGAGAGAGAGAGAGAGACAGAGTGCGAGAGAGGCAAAGAGAGATGGTCGGAGAGGGAGAGAGCCAATGGGAGGAAGAGGGAGAGGCAACGAGAGAGAGAGAGATTGAGAGGGAGAGATGGAGCGAATGTGCAGAAGGAACTTTAATTTATATCTAACCAATGCTGTACCTGGCCTGGGTGTGTTTTATGGAGCAGTGTACATAAAGAAACAGAAAAAGATAAAGATTAGTAGCAGGAGTAGGCCTTATGGTCCATCAAGCGTGGTCCATCATTCAATAAGATCATGGTTGATCATTGACCTCAACTCCACTTTAGCGCCCGATACCCTTATCGCTCGATTCCACTCGCCTCCAAAAACCTAACAATCTCGGCCTTGAATATATTCAGAGATTCAGCATCCACAGCGCTCTGGGGCAGAGAATTCCAAAGATTCACAACCCTCTGAATGAAGAAATTCCTCCTCATGTCTGCCTTAAATGGACGACCAATATTCCTAAGTTTTTGACTCCTCGATATAGGCATTACAGCCAGGGGAAACAACCTTTCAGCATCTGCCCTGTAAATCTCCTTCAGAAAATTCTATGTTTCACCTCTCATGCTTCTAAACGCCAGAGAATACATTCCAACTTTAATCGTCTCTCTTCAATTAGCAGCCCTCTCATCGCAGGAATCAATTTAGTAAACCTTCGGTGTGCTGCCTCCAAGGGACGTATATCCTTCCTTCGATAAGTTGAGCAAATTGTGCACAGTACGCAATGTGTGTTCTCACCGGGGCCGTGTACGATTCTAGAAATTCTTGGAATTCAAATCGCTTGTAATAAAAGACAATATGCCATTTGACTTCCTTATTTCTTGCTTTACCTGCATGCTAGCTTTCTATATTTCTTGACCAAGGACAACCACATCTCTCTGAACACCAACATTTAAAAAATACTCTGATTTCTATTATTTATACCAAAGTGAATTAACTCACAATTCCCCACAATTCACTCCAGCTGCCACTTTATTGCCCACTTAATTAGGCAATTCATATCAATTGGCAGTATTCAGAGCGCAGAAGTAGTTTTACTCTGTATCGAACCCGTGCTGCAAATGGCCTGGGATTTCATGATTGTAAAGTTTGGAGGGAGATTGGAGCAGGGTGGGTAACAGGGAACCAGTGGATGTGGTGTAATGGCATTTCCACAAGGCATTCGATAAGCTGCCACATAAAAAGTTACTTCACAAGATGATACTTCACGGGCATCCGGGTAAAATATTAGCATGTATAGAGGATTGGATAACAAAGAGAAAACAGAAAGTCGGGATAAATAGATCATTCCTGGTTGTCAAAAATGACTGGTGGGGTGCCGCAGGGACCGTTGCTGGGTCATCAGCTATTTGCTATCAATATTAATGACTTGGGTGAAGGGACCGAGGGCAACGTAGCCTCGTTTTCTGATGATACAAACATGGGTAGGAAAGCAAATTGTGAGGTGGAAACAACAAATATGCAAAGTTGTAAAGAGAGACTGTGTGAGTAGGTAAAAATGTGGCAGATTGAGTATAGTGTGGGAAAATTTAAGGTTATCGTCCTTGGCAGAAAAAATAGTAAAGCAAATGATAATTTAAATGGAGAAAAAATGCAAAGTACTGCTGTGCAGGGGAATTGGTGTCTTTGTACACGAAACATATTATGTACAGGTGCAGGTACAGCAGTTAATCAGGAAGGCACATGGAATGTTGGCCTTTATTGCAAGGGCTGTAAAGTATAAAATAAGCGAATTCCTGCTACAACTGTATAGAGTATTGGTAAGGCCACCCCTTGTTTACTGCGCGCAGTTTTGTTCTCCATATTTAAGGAATCATATACTTGCATTGGAGGCTTTTCAAAGAAGGTTCACTAGGTTGACTGCGGAGATGAGTGTTTTGAATTATGATGACAGATTGAGTAAGTAGAGCATATACACATTGGTGTTCAGAAGATTGAGAGGTGATCTTATCGAAACAGAAAAGATAATGACGTGACTCGACAAGGTGGAAGCACAGATGATATTTCTGCTCAAGAGGGACAGAGTATCAGAATAAGGGGACATAGTCTCAAAATAAGGGACCACCGATTAAAACTGAGATCGGGAGGAATTTCTTCTCTCAGACCGTTGTAGATCAATGTAGTTCTATTCCGCAGAGAGCTGTGGAGGCTGGGTCATTGAATATATACAAGGTCATAAATAGACAGATATTTGAGCGATAAGGGAATAAAGGGTTATGGGGAGCGGGCAGGGAAGTGGAGTTGAGTGTATGGTCAGATCAGCCATTATCTTATTTGATCTTCTTGAATGGCGCAGAACGATCGAGGTTCTAAATGGTAGACTCCTAATTCTATATCTTATATTCTAATGTGCTTATGAGATTTCCTCTGTCTTACTACTTGCTGTAACTGCCCTGGTAATGTTTGATGGGACATTGTAGAAGGAGCTTTAATCGATATCTAAACCATCCTGTACCTGCCATGGGAATATTCCATGTGACAGTGTGGAGGGAGGTTTAATCTGTGTCGAACCCTTGCTGAAATTATCCAGCGAGTGTTTGATTTGACAATGTAGAGAGTGCTTTGCTCTGTATATAACCCAAGCTGAACCTGCACTGGATGTGTTTGATTGGACAGTGTAGAGGGAGCTATATTCTCTATTTTACCCGTGCTGAAGCTATCCATGGAACGTTTGATGGGACATTGTCCAAAGATCTTTGCTCTGAATGTAACCGCTGCTTGTCCTGCCATTGGATTGTTTGATGCGACATCGGAGAGGGAGCTTTACTCACTATCATAGTAAAGCTGAAGCTATCCATGGAGTGTTTGATGGGACAGTGAAGATGCAGCTTTAGTCTGTATCTAACCCGAGCTGTATCTGCACTGTTAATGTTTGATTGGACAGTGTAGCTTGAATTTTACTCTGTATCTAACCATGCTGTTCGTGTACTAGAAATGTTTGATGGCACAATTTAGAATGATGTTTCAGCTGAATATAATCTGCCCTGGGAGAGTTTGATGGGACAGTGGAGAGGGAAATTTATGTATAGAAAATCCGTGCTGTACCTGGTCAGTGAGTGTTAGATGGGAGAGTGTCGAAAGATTTTTGCTCTGAATGTAACCCGTGCTTTACCTTCCATAGGACTGTTTGATGCAACATCGGAGAGGGAGCGTAACTCACTATCCAACCAGCGCTGTAACTGCACTCGAAGAGTTTGATGCCACAGGGTAGCAGCAATTCTAGTCTGTATCTGACCCGTACTGCATATAGAAACATAGAAACATAGAAACATAGAAAATAGTTGCAGGAATAGGCCATTCAACCCTTCGAGCATGTACCACCATTCAATATGATCATGGCTGATCGATTACCTCAGTGCCCGTGTCCTTTTTTCTCTCCATACCCCTTGATCCATTTACCCGTAAGGGTCATATGTAACTCTCTCTTGAATATGTCCAATAAACTGGCATCAACAAATCTCTGTGGTAGGAAATTCCACAGGTTAACAACTCGCTGAGTGAAGAAGTTTCTCCTCATCGCAGTCCTAAGTGGCTTACCCTTATTCTGAGATTTGTGCGCTGGTTCTGGAATTCCCCAACATTGGCAACATTCTTCCTGTCCAGTCCCGTCAGAATGGTATATATTTCTATGAGTTATTCTCTCATCCTTCCAAACTTCAGTGAATGCAGGCCCAGTCGATCCCGTCTCTCCTCATATGTCAGTCCTGCAATCCTGGGGATCAGTCTGCTGAACCTTGGCTGCACTCCCTCAATAGCAAGGACGTCCGTCCTCAGATTAGGAGACTAATCCTTAACACAATATTCCAGGTAAGGCCTCACCAAGGCCCTGCACAACTGCAATAAGACTTCCCTGCTACTATATTCAAATCCCCTATTTATGAAGGCCAACATACCATTTGCCTTCTTTACCGCCTGCTGAACCTGCATGCCAACATACAATGACTGATGTACCATGACACCAGGTTTCGTTGCAACTCCCCTTTCCCTGATCTGTCGCCCTTCAGATAATATTCTGCTTCGTGTTTTTGCCACCAAAGTGGATAACCTCACACTTATCTACATTATACTGCATCAGCTATGCGATTGTCCAGCTCACCCTGCAGAATCTCAGCTTCCTCCTCACATCTCACACCGCCATCCAGCTAAACGTCTTTCGCAAAATTGGAGATAGTACACTCAATTCCTTCATGAAAATCATTAATGTACATTGTAAATCTCAGGAGTCCCAGCAATGAGCATTGTAGCACCCCTTTAGTCACTGCCTGCCATTCTGAAAATGACCAGTTTATCCAGACACTCTGCTTCCTTTCTGCCAACCAGTTCTCTATCCGCGTCAGGGTAGCCTTGAGGAAGAGTTCATAGAGGGCATAAGGGATGGGTTCCTGGAGCAGTATGTCATGGAACCAACCAAGGGCAGGCTAGCTTAGATCTGCTCCTGTGTAATGAGACAGGATTAATAAATGATCTCCTAGTAAAGGATCCTTTGGAATGAGTGATCAAAGCATGATTGAATTTCAAATTCAGATAAAGGGTGAGAAAGTTGCATCACCCATGATTATTGTTGTTCCCTTTTTACAAGCCCCCACTATTTCCTGGATTATACTCCGACCAACACAGTTGCTATTGTTACGTGGGCCTATAGACTACGCCCACCAGTGACTTTTTCCCTTTATTATTTCTTATCTCCACCCAAACTGTTTAAACATCCTGATCATTTGAACCAATTTTGTTTCACATTATTGCAGTGATTCCAGCCTTCATCAGTAGAGCTGCCCCACCTCCTTTTCCTTTCTGTCTGTCCTTCCGGGTTGTCAAATACCGCTGAATATTTAATTCCCAGACCTGGTCACCTTGCAACCACGTCTCTGTAATGCCTATCAGATCATACCCATTTGTGTTTATTTGTGCCGTCAACTCATCTATTTTATTATGAATGCTACGTGCCTTTAGACAAAGTGCTTTTAAGATTGTTGTTTTACCCTTTTTTCCTGATTGTTTACTCTCTAGTTCAAACTCACTTACTTCAATTTGCTTTCTCATTCCAGGCTGAATTCCGACTGAATCTATTTTCAGGTTCCCACCCCCCTGCCAAGCTCCTTTAAACTCTCCCCAAAAGCACTAGCAACCCACGCCCCCGCGAGCATATTGGTCCCAGCTCTGTTGAGGTACAACCCGTCCGGCTTGTACCGGTCCCACCTCCTCCAGAAGTGGTCCGATTTGCCTCAGGAAACGAAAGCCCTCCATCCCGCACCATCACTCCAGCCACGTATTCATCTGCTCTATCCTCAGACAGCAGGTGATTGATGTCAGTGACTTTGGGGTGGTTTTATATCAGACAGGAGGAGATTGGTGTCAGTGACTTTGGGGTGGTTTTATATCAGACAGGAGAGGATTGGTGCCAGTAACTGTGGGGTTGATTTATATCAGACAGGAGGGGATTGGTGTCAGTGACTGTGGGGTGGGTTTATATCAGACAGGAGAGGATTGGTGCCAGTGACTGTGGGGTGGGTTTATATCAGACAGGAAAGAATTGGTGTCAGTGACAGTGGGATTTGTTTATATCAGACAGGAAAGGATTGGTGTCAGTGACTGTGGAGTTGGTTTATATCAGACAGGAGAGGATTGGTGCCAGTGACTTTGGGGTGGTTTTATATCAGACAGGAGGAGATTGGTGTCAGTGACAGTGGGATTTGTTTATATCAGACAGGAAAGGATTGGTGTCAGTGACTGTGGAGTTGGTTTATATCAGACAGGAGGGGATTGGTGTCAGTGACTGTGGGGTGGATTTATTTCAGACAGGAGGGGATTGGTGTCACTGACTGTGCAGGAGGAATCTCCAGCTTCAACTACTCGAGCTCCACGTTTCGGAGCATGAGCGGCGGCTGCAGTCAATACGGTGCATCCGCGAGGCTGAGAGCTCCGTGGATAGTACCTTTCAGGAGGTGGTCACCACACAGCTTAAAAGCGTGCAGGCAGATGGGAAGTGGGTGACCACCAGACAGAGTAAGAACGCTAGGCAGGTAGTGCAGGAGTCCCCCCATGAGTCCATCTCACTTTCAAGCCGATATTCACTTCTGAGCATCGGTGCATCTGGGGAGTGCAGCCAGAGCCAATTCCAATGCACCACGGGTGGCTCAGCTGCACAGGGGAGAAGGACGAAGAATAAAAGAGCTGTAGTGATCGGGGATTCTATAGTTAGGGGAGCAGAGAGGCGTTTCTGCGGCCGCAGACGTGACCCCAGAATGGTATGGTGCCTCCGTGGTGCCAGGGTCAGGGATGTGACAGAGCAGACGTGGGGAATTCTGGGGGGGCGGGGGGGGAAAGAGGGTAAACAGCTAGACGTCATGGTCCATATCGGGACCAGCACCATATGTAGAAACAGAGATGAGGTCCTACAGGCAGAAATTAGGGAGCTAGGAAGAAAATTAAAGAGTAGGACCTCAAAGGTAGTAATCTCATGATTACTACCAGTGCCACGTGCTAATGAGTACAAAAATAGAAGGAAAGAGAGAATGAACGCGTGGCTGGCGAGTTGGTGTAGGAGGGAGGGCTTTAAATTCTTGTGGGATTGGGAGCACTTCTGGGGGAGATGGGACCTGTACAAACCGGACGGGTTGCACATCAACAGTGCCGGTACCAATATCCTCGCGGGGAGCTTTGCTAGTGCTGTTGGGGAGAGTTTAAACTAGCTTGGCAGGGGGATGGGAACCTGAGAACACATTCAATAGGGAAGGAATAAAGCAGAAATTGGATAGCAAGAATTTAGAAAGCGAATCTGTAAAACAGAAGAAATAAGGGTTAGTAAGTCGTAATCAAGGAGGTCTTCCTGTGCTAAATGGTATGTACTTTAATGCAAGGAGTATAGCGAGTAAGGCAGATAAGCTAACAGCACAGGTAGATACTTGGCAGTATGACATTATAGCCATTACAGAGACATGGCTGAAAGAGGGGCAGGTTTGGCAGATCAATCAATATTCCTGGTTACAGGATTTTTAGACAAGACAGAGAGGGGGTAAAAATGGTGTCACGGTATTGATTAAATAAACTATTACAGAGGTGAGGAGGGATATTTTAGAGAGATCATCAAATGAGGCCATATGGGTCAAATTTAAAAATAAATAAGGGGCGATCGCACTGCTGCCCATGTATTCTAGACGCCCAAGCAGTGGGATGGAGATAGAGGAACAAATATGTCGGCAAATTGCTGTGAAGTCCATAGGGCAGTATTAGTAGGGGATTTTAACTATCCGAATATTGATTGGGACAAATATAGTGTGAAGGTTATAGAGGGTGCGGAATTCTTAAAATGCATTCAAGAGAACTTTTTTAATCAGTATGCAAGAAGCCCAACACGAGAGGGGGTGATTTTGGATTTAGTTTTGGGAAATGAAGCTAGGCAGATTGAAGGGATATTATTGGACGAGCACTTGAGTGCCAGTGACCATAGTTCAGTCAGATTCAAGTTAGTTTTTCTGGATAAGGACAAGGATAGGCCTTGAATTAAAGTCCGAAATTGGGGAAAAGCTAACTTTTGAGGTGTGATTTGGCCACAGTGGACTGGAAACGGCTACTTGTAGGTAAATCAGTGTCGAAACAGTGGGAGTCATTCAAGGAGGTGGTATGGAAGGCTCAGGCCAAACATGTGACTTTAAAGAAAAAGGGTGGAATAACAATTCTAGAACCCGCTGGATTTTGAAGGATTTACAGGGGAGGATAAAGAAAAAACGGGAAGCTTGTGTCATATACCAACGGCTAAAAACTGGAGAATCTTTGGAGGAATACAGAAAGTTAAAAGGGAAAATTAAAAAGGATATTAGGAATGTTAAGAGAGAGCATGAAAAATATTTGATTAGTAAAATTAAGAAAAACCCAAATATGTACTATAAATATATTAAGAGCAAGAGGGTAACTAAAGAAAGTGTAGGGTCTATGAGAGACCATGAGGGTAATCTTTGTGTGGAGGCGGAAGATGTCAGTATGATTCTTAATGAATACTTTGCGTCCGTTTTCACAAAAGAAAGGGGCAATGCAGATATTGTTATCGAGGAGGAGTGTGAAATTCTGGATGAAATAAACAGTGAGAGAGGAGTATTAAGGGGTTTAGCAGCTTTGGAAGTAGATAAGTTCCCAGGCCCAGATGAAATGCATCTCAGGCTGTTGAGCGAAGTAAAAGAGGAAATAGCAGATCCCTTGACCATCATTTTCCAGTCCTATTTGGATTTGGGCATGGTGCCAGAGGACTCTAAAGTGGTACCCTTGTTTAAGAAGGGAGAAAGGGATAGGCCGAGTAATTACAGGCCTGTCACCCTAACCTCAGTGGTGGAAAGTTATTGGAAAAAGTCCTGTAAGAGAGGCCAAATCTACATTTGGAAAGTCAAGGATTAATTCGGGACAGTCAGCACAGACTTGTTAAGGGAAGATCGTGTTTGACTAACCTGATTACCTGCTCAAAAAGTTCAAACAAGAGAGTCGATGAGGGTAGTGCATACAATGTAGTGGATATGGCCTTTAGCAAAGCTTTTGATAAGGTCCCACATGGTAGACCGGTCACGAAGGTTAAAGCCCATGTGATTCAGAGCAAAGTGGCAAGTTGGATCCAAAATTGGCTTCGAGGTAGGAAGCAAAAAGGTAATGATTGATGGATGTTTTTGTGACTGGAAGGATGTTTCCAGTGTGGTTCTGCAGAGATTAGTCATGGGTCCCTTGCTTTTTGTGGGGAATATCAATGATCAAGATTTAAACATAGGGAGTATGATTAAGACATTTTCAGATGACACTAAAATTGGTTGTGTGGTTGATAATGAAGAGGAAAGTCATGGATTGCAGGAGGATGTCAATCCACTGGTCAGGTAGGCAGAGCAGTGGCAAATGGAATTTAATTCGGAGAAGTGTGAGGTAATGCACTTTGGGAGGGCTAATAAGGAAAAAGTATACACATTAATGTTTGAAGATCATTCCCTCAAAATTGCTACCAAGCTCATGGTCTACAGCGCCGTAGTAATACCCGCCCTCCTGTATGGCTCAGAGACGTGGACCATGTACAGTAGAAACCTCAAGTCGCTAACGAAATACCACCAGCGATGTCTCTGCAAGATTCTGCAAATCCCCTGGGAGGACAGACGCACAAACCTTAGAGTCCACGTCCAGGCCAACATCCGCAGCATTGAATCACTGACCACACTTGATCAACTCTGCTGGGCAGGCCACATAGTGGGCAGGCCACATAGTTTGCATTCCAGACACGAGACTCCCAAAGCAAGCGCTCCACTCGGAACTCATCCACGGCAAACGAGCCAAAGGCGGGCAGAGGAAACGTTACAAGGACACCCTCAAAGCCTCCCTGATAAAGTGCGACATACCTACTGACACCTGAGAGTCCTTGGCCATAGACCGCCCTAAGTGGAGAAAGTGCATTCGGGAAGGTGCTGAGCTCCTCAAGTACCGTCGTCGAGAGCATGCAGAAATCAAACGCAAGCAGCGGAAGGAGCGTGCGGCAAACCAGGCTCGCTGCCCACCCTTTCCCTCAACGACTATCTGTCCCACCTGCGACAGAAACTGTGGTTCTCGTATTGGACGGTACAGCCACCAAAGAACTCATGCTAAGAGTGGAAGCAAGTCTTCCTCGATCCCGAGGGACTGCCTATGATGATTATGATGATGATGATGATACACATTAAGCGGCAGATGATCAAAGGGACCGTGGAGTACTTTTTAACAGAACTCTTTTTGGGAGGAAACTGAAACATTAAATCGTTAAATCGTGGCCAACCGATCTGGGGGATGCACCAAACATTTACAAAGCCCTTTTCTTTGGGCAAAAAAATCATATTTTTTTCTCCAAGTGCCCCCTATAAGAGGGGAGGGGGACACTAAAAACATCGGCAATTAAAACAAATTAAACTTTAAAACATAAAATCAAATTAAAATTTTGTTGCCGGACGTGATGATGCACTCCAGTCCCTCCGGTGCCCACCTATCGCGGAAGGCTGCGAGCGTACCGGTGGACACCGCGTGCTCCATCTCCAAGGACACCCTGGATCGGATGTATGCGCGGAAGAGAGGCAGGAAGTCAGGCTGAACGACCCCCTCGACCGCCCGCTGCCTGCACCGGCTGATGGCCCCCTTGGCCATGCCCAGGAGCAGTCCTACGAGGAGGCCCTCGGATCTACCCGCTTCTTTCCGCACAGGGTGCCCAACTATCAGGAGTGTGAGACTGAAGTGAAGCCAGAATTTCAGGAGCAGCCCCTTTAAATAATAAAACAGGGACTGCAACCTCGTGCATTCAGTAAAAACATGGAACACGGACTCTTCCAGACCGCAGAAATTGCAGGCGGCCTGGGAGCCCGTGAACCGGCTTCAAAATTTATTGCACAGGACTGCTCCGTGCACCACCCTCCAGGCCAAGACCCCGACAAATAGTGGGAGGACTCCCGCGTCGAGTGCCTTCCATCGGGGACCCTCGTCTGCTCCGGACGGCAAGATGGTACGCCATTGCGTGTCTGGATGGTAGGCGAGGATGGCAAAGTTGAGAGTGTGCAGGAGCAGCCCGTACAGGAAACCTCTCCGCGTGGAACTGAAAGGAACGGAGGGGATTTCCTCGAGGCGACTCAAGTTGTGAGGCGCCAGCTCCCGAGGGAGGTTCAGGGGTTTGGCGCTGATGAGGAATTCCGTCCGGAATGGGGTCAGTTCGGACGGGATCTACCCACGTGCTTGAGCCTCCTCAATGCACCTAACGGAGTCAGGGCCCAGCGCTGTTTTTAGCGAATCGATGTAATCGGCAGCGCGGCGGACGTTGGCAGAATTTAGGCGCCGCGCCAGCGTGTCTGGCGCCATCCAGCCGGCTCCTCCGCCATCGAGCAGGTCCCTGAGACTGGTCACCTCACCAGCCACAGCCCTCTCATCCGACCGCCACCTAAAACCTCGATCGTGGAGGTACGGATTCCCGAGCAGCGGCTCCTGTAGGACAGCCGCCACTCCAACCCGTGGAGAGCTGCGCTTGGTGGAGACGTTGTTCCAGACCCTGGCGAGTTCCTTGTAAAAGACAGGCAGCTCTTGGAAGGCGGTCCTGACGCAGCCCAAGCTCACAAACAGGAGCTGCATGTCATAGTTGAGACCGTGCTGCTGGTGGAAGAAATACGTCGCCAGAGCACGCCACGTTGGAGGGGGCTCGACGTAAAGGTATCTCTGCAGGTTCTGAAGACGGAAAGTCGCGAGCTGGGCGCTGACGCACACCAACGACTGACTGCCCTCCCCAAGCGGGAGACTCAAGACTGCGGCAGAGACCCAGTGCTTCCTATTGTTGCAAAAGAAGTCCACCAGCTTCTTCTGTATTTTGGTGACAAACGCAGGGGGAGGGGTCAAAGTGAACAGCCATTACCATAACATGGCGGCCACCAGCTGGTTTATGACTAGCGCTGGACCCCTGTTGGTTAGCACTCGGAGCAGTACTGTCCAGCGCCCTAGGCGAGCGGCGACCTTGGCCTCCAGCACTTGCCAGTTCGCCGGCTAGGCTTCCTCGTCGGAGCTAAGATAGACTCCCAGAAAGAGAAGATGGGTCATGCTCCAGGCAAAAGGCCTGAGCTCCTCCGGCAGGGAGTCCACCCGCCACTGACCCACCAGGAGTCCGGAACATTTCTCCCAGTTGATCCTGGCAGAGGATGTGGCCGAGTAAATCTCCTGGCACTCATGCATCCTCCGCAGGTCAGCGGGATCCTCTGCCGCGAGGAGCACGTCATTGGCGTAAGCCGAGAGGACGACCTCCACGCCCGGCCCTTGCAGAGCCAGTCCCATCAACCTCGTCCGCAGGAGGGGCAAGAAAGGCTCCACGCAGATGGCATATAACTGGCCGGACATGGGGCATCCCTGGCGCACCCCTCTCCCAAAGTGAAGGGGCGCCGTCAAGGACCCGTTAACCTTAATCAGACACTCCGCGGCGGCGTACAAAAGTCGGATCCGGACGATGAAATGCGTCCCGAATAGAAATCGTGCAGAGTTCTGAACAGATAGTCGTGATCCACCCTGTCGAACGCCTTCTCTTGGTCGAGAGTTGGGAAGGCGACCGACAGACCAGCCTCCTGGGAATGATGGATGAGGTCCCGGACCAGATGGATGTTGTCGTGGATTGCCCGACCCGGGACCGTATAGGACTGGTCGGGGTGGATCATGTGGTCCAGCATGGCGCCAAGGCGAGCAGATATCGCCCTGGCGAAGATTTTGTAGTCCGTGCTGAGGAGGGAGACCGGGCACCAGTTCTTAAGGAGGCGGAGATCGCCCTTCTTCGGCAGCAGGACGATGACTGCCCTGCGCCAAGAGAGGTGCATCTCCGCGGTCGACAGACTTTCCCCCAGGATCCGCGATTTGTCGCCCCCCAGGACGTCCCAGAACGCCCTGTGGAACTCCACGGTCAGCCCGTCCAGCCCCGGGGCTTTTCCCCTCGAGAGCAGGTCCTCCCACAAAACTCTATGCACTTCCTCGCTGGACGGCTCCGGGGGGAACAGAGCCCCGTAATATTCACGGGCCTTGTTGTTGACGCCCTTCGTATCCGAGACGAGAGAGCTGTCGTTGGCCAGCAGCGTCAAGAGCTGCTTACGGACACCCTGTCTATTTTCCAGCGTGTAGAAGAAGTGGGAGCCGCAGTCCAGATCCTGCCGGAACCGGATCCGCAACCTCACGAACGCGCTTCAGGACCCGACGAGCTGCAGGTCCTTCAGCGCGGCCTTCTTCGCTTCGTACACCGTCCGCAGGGCCGGGTCCTCGACAACTTGACCGAGACGGGACTCCACGTCGTGCACCGCTTTTTCTAGACGCCCGACCCTGGCCGCCTGCCTCTTGGTCGACCCCCTCGCATACTCTTGACAGAAGACGCGGACGTGAGTCTTGCCCACAACCCACCATAGCCTCAAGGAGGGAAAGCCCCCCTGCTTCCTTCTCCTGTCGGCCCAGATATGATGGAACGAGTCCTGGAACCGCACGTCCTCCAGCAGCTGGTTGTTAAAATGCCAGTACGCGGACCCCGTCCTCGCGCGGAGCGAAGCGAGCTCCGCCCACACCAGGTGGTGGTCCGAACACGGCACCGGCCGCATGGAGGCCGCCGGGACACAGGAAACGTACGCCCGAGACACGTAAAGGCGGTCGACTCTGGACCATCCAACTCCAGGCCTCACCCAAGTAAAGGCGCTGGAGTTGGGATGGAGATTTCGCCAGACGTCCACCAAGTCGAAGGACCCGACCAGGTCCCTCAACTTTTCCATCGCCGACATGCTCTGCGGGGCACTGGAGCGATCCGTCGCCTCGAGGGTGCAGTTAAAATCACACAGAGGACAATGCAGTCGCCGACGTCGACGGAGCCAAGAAGAGCGGACACCACTTCAAAGATACGCATTTGCTGCGGGCCGGGATGAGGGGCGTACACGTTAATGAGATGGAGCGGCGCGTCCCCGAGGCGAACCGTCACGTGCAGCAAGCGGCCTGGCACGGGCTCCTCGAC
Source organism: Pristiophorus japonicus (assembly GCF_044704955.1). Classification (NCBI taxonomy): domain Eukaryota; kingdom Metazoa; phylum Chordata; class Chondrichthyes; family Pristiophoridae; genus Pristiophorus; species Pristiophorus japonicus. Next base: position 2,930,304 of record NW_027254740.1, on the reverse strand, counting down.
CCCCAAGATCTCCGGCTGAAAATGCGGGGCCAGCAAGATTGCCACCCCACGAGAAGTGGCGGTGAGTTGGCTCATGCGGACCTCTCCTTGCCATTCCAGGAACCACGTGGCTTCGTCTCCCGGAACGGTGTGGGTTTCTTGCAAGAAGCACACCGCATATTTCCCCTCCCGCAGCAGTGATAATTTGTTAAATCTACGGTGTGCTTCTCTGCCGCCGTTGATGTTGAGGCTTTCTATGGTTATCTTCATGACAAAAGCATAGTTCAACCTCTACATAGGCTATGTCTGCCGAGGCCTCCCGCTCCGCCCCCCCTTTTTCTTATCTTACCCACGCCCGAGCCCCTCTTTGATATTGGTGAAGGGCTCGGGCACGGGCTCAGGGCACCCTGCGTTCGCCGGTGACAGGGTTGGGCTGAGCGCGGTGGTCAAACTTTCTGGCGCACTGAGGGGACCCGCCTCGCGATGTTTCGCCTTCCTCCACACCTTCTTTCCGATCGGACGCTCTCCCTCCCCCCCGGCGGAGGCCGGGAAAACAAAGGCCCCCGACGATGCCCGCGCACCTACGGCTCCCGGCACGCGGATGCTACTTGGGGGAGGGGTTGTGGCGGCGTCAGCCTTGGCCGCCTTCAATGGTTTGGCGGCCTTGGAGGCGGGTTAGTTCTTCCGAACGTGCCCCATCTCCCTGCAGGCATGGCACCGCACGCCGTCCAACGTCCAGAAGACGCGGTAGGCAGTCCCCTCGTGCACCACATTAAAATTGCCCTCCGTCGTCTCCTCCCGTGCCAGCCGGACAAAAAGCTGCCGGCGGAAGGAGAACACGTGGTGTAGGCTGTTCTCCCTGAGGCCGATCGGTATGGGGTTGATCCCTGACCTTACTTCCCCCAGTTGGTGCAGGTGAGGGAGGAGGAGCTCAGCGGGAACAAAGAGCGGGACGTTAGAAAGGACGACGCTCTGCACGGCGGCCTCCAGAGGGACCACCGGCAGGAACGTCCCGCCCAAAGTGAGCCCCTTTTCAAGGGCCAGGGACACCGCCCGCTCCGACCCCAGCAAGAATACAGCCTTCCCAGACATCTTGGAGGCCGCGACAATGGCCGAGGGGCTGACTACCCCAGCCATCGCCCGCACGCACTCCTCAATGCTCATTGTAGGATGAGTGTAGCTCTTGACCCCGATCTTCTTAGTAATTAGTCTGAATGGTGGCAGGGCAGCAGGAGGCGCAGGAGGCGCTGTGGGTGCAGACACCTGCTGCGCATAAGTCTTAGCTGGGCCTGCCACCGGCGTGGATGGAGTCGCCATCACGGGGTCCATTTAAGCGCTACACCCACCCCAGAGTCACAGGCCTTAATGGTCTTAAATTGGCCTCGTTTGAATTTATGAGCAGAGGAGCTCTCAATGAGGCACACCTCTCCCCTTGTTGACAATTTGGGAGGGGCCTTGCTCCCTCTGCTCAGTTGTCTTTACTGTTTTTCCAATTAAGGAGGAAAGGAGCTCTCAGAGAGAGAGGGGAGAGACAGAGAGAGTGACAGAGAGACTGAGGCGGGGTGGGAAAGAGGGAAGCTGTGAGGGCAGGTCTCCCCTCATAGCGATGGGTGGGTGTTTTTCTGGGGCGTACTCCCGAGATGATGGAAAACAAAGCAAGGCATAGTCTTATGGGATGGTCTTCGGGTGGGAGGAGAAGATGTCTTCACCTGGGACAGCTGGAGTCACCCAGGCACACACTCCCAACGATGTTTAATAAGGTGATTCGTAAATCTTCAGCCAGGTAGCTCCAGCTATCCCAGGCTAGGCAATGGGGGAGGGGTGATCCAGTGGTATGTGGGGCCTAGCTGTAAACAAGACCCCCACACACTTCCACACACACACCCCCCGCGATATACCGGGCCTCGAAGAAAATCTTCTTTTCTCCCTCCACCAATAAAACAATGTCTTTCGGGAAATGCACCAACACCCACCTGTAGAATGTTGTAGAATCTCCCTTCTTCCACACAGGTTGTTGCTCTTTTCCCCCTCTCTCCAACACTTTGTAAAAGTAAATAAAGTTGTTGAATTTTTCAGCTCTCCTCCTCTCCCTCTGGATGTTGAGTTGTAGTCAGCCAGCCCCGTCCTCCTCTTCCTGGGCTGGTCTCAGGGCTCACTCCAGGCCTTCCAGACAGGAGCAACAGCAGGGAGTTCCTTCTCTCACTTCAACAGAGCTCCAACTGAATAGGCCACGCCTCCAACTGCTCACCATTGGTAAACAGATCCCTGAAAGTCGCAGGTCAGGTGGATCAGGTGGTTAAGAAGGCAGACAGAATGCTTGCCTTTATTGGCCGAAGCACAGAATACAAGAGCAGGGAGGTTATGCTTCAATTGTATAATACTCTGGTTAGACCACAGCTGGAGTTCTGGTTGTGTATTATAGGAAGGATGTGATTGTACCAGAGAGGGTGCAGAGATTTAATCGGATGCTGCCTGGAATGCAGCATCTTCGCTGTGAGAACAGATTGGATAGGCTGGGTTTGCTCTCATTGGAACAGTGGAGGCTGAGGGGGGACCTCATTGAGATGTCAACATTTTGAGAGGCCTGGATATAGTGGATAGCAAGGGTCTATTTCCCTTGGTGGAGGGGTCAATTACGAGGGGGCATGGTTTTAAGGTGGTTGGTGGAAGGCTCAGAGGGGGTTTGAGGGGAGGCTTCTTCACACAGAGGGTTGTGTGGGTCTGGAACTCACTGCCTGGAAACATGGTGGATGCAGAAACGCTCACCACATTTAAAAGGTGCTTCGATGGGCACTTGAAGTGCCGTAATCTGCAGGGTTAGCCTCGAGCTGGTAATTGGAATTAGACTGGATAACCTCCTGTTGGCTGGCGCAGATACGATGGTAAGTACTGCAGCGAATCGAATATGGCCAGGGTGATCTCCTGGACTAGTTTCGATCGCCTGGATGGGTCAGAGAGGAATTTTCCCAGATTGTTTCCACGCAATTGGCCTGCGTTTTTATCTGGTTTTTGCCTATCCCAGGATATCACATGGCTCCGGTTGGGGTGGAGTGTAGAATGTTTCAGTGTAAGGGGTGTCGCAGTTGTGTGAGGCGGACTGGTTGGCCCGGGTGCTCTTTACCTTTCCGCCATTGTTCATTGCTCATAGGTTTATATGTAACCTTCAGGGCTGCTGACCGAGAGGCATGCGGCTCTTTATCGGTCGGCGTGGACACGATGGGCCGAAATGGCCTCCTGCACTGTAAATTTCTACGTTTCTACCAATTACTTTATATCTATGCCCCTAGTTATTGACCCCTCTGCAATGGGGAACAGGTCCCTCCTATCCACTCCATCTAGGCCCCTCATAATTTTATAAAACTCAATAAGGTCTCCCCTCAGCCTCCTCTGTACCAAAGAAAATAACCCCAGCAGATCCAATCTTTCCTCATATCTAAAATTCTCCAGTCCAGGCATCATCCTGGTAAATCTCTTCTATACCCTCTCTTTTCTTTAATGTGATGAACAGAATTGCACGCAGTGTTCTAGCTGTGGCCTGACTAGTGTTTTATACAGTTCAAGCTCTTGTATTCTATGCCTCGGCTAATAAAGTCAAGTATCCCGTATGCCTTCTTATCCACTTTATCGACCTGGCCTGCTACCTTCAGGGATCTGTGGACAAGCATGCCAAGGTCCCCCTGTTCCTCGACACTTCTCACAATCCTACCATCTATTGTGTATTCCCTTTCCTTGTTAGCCCTCACCAAATGCATTACCTCACACTTCTGCGGATTGAATTCCATTTGCCACTGCTCTGCCCACCTGACAGATCCATTTATACCTTCCTGCAGTTTACAGCTTTCTTCTTCATTATCAACCACACGGCCAATTTTCGTATCATCTGCTAACTTCGTAGTCATACTCTTTACATTCAAGTCTAAGTCATTGATGTATACCAGAAATATCCTTCCAGTCACAGAAACATCCATTAACCATTAACCTTTGCTTCCTACGTCAGCCAATTTTGGATCCAAGTTGACATTTTGCCGTGTAACCCATGGGCTATTACTTTCATGACCAATCTGCCATGTGTGATCTTATCAAAAGCCTTGTTAAAATCCATATACACAAAGTCATCGTCCCTCCATGTGACCTCCTCAAAAAATGCAATCAGGTTAGTCAGACACGACCTTCCATTCACGAATACGTATTGAATGTCCCTGATTAATCCGGGTCTTTCTGAATGAAGATTTATCCTGTCCCTCAGAATTTGTTCCATTAATTCAAAGTCCAAATTTGGGGAACTCAATTTTATTTTGTCATGCTATCGAGAGTGGGGCTACAGGGACAATAAATAATAATAAATAAATAATTTAAAAATCGGTGATCAAACCTGAAGGATGATCAAAATCTCCAGAGGACGTCAAAAATGGGGAGCGTGGGGCTCTGTGAAGAGGACTGTAAGTGAGTTCAGTCTGAATGCACAGGTTTGTAAATGGGCTGGATGGATGGCAGATGAAATTTAGTGCAGAGAAATCTGATGCTAAATATTTTGGAAGAAAAATGGTGGAAATGTACATTAAATGGTAACATTTTAAAAGGAGTGGAGGGGTAGAGAGATTTGGGGATGTAAAGGCCGAGCTAATCCCTTGTCTTCTTAATGAGCAAGTTCCAGAGTCCAGTGTCAGCAACTTTAATACCTTAATAAGAAATATAAGATGAGCAGTTTCTCAGTCATCCACCGTATATTATACTGATCAACCATTCAGAGTAAAGATGCAAGTCCCGCGTGTCCACAGTAACTGACACCAGCTCATCCCACTAGATGCATCCTCGGGCGCCCTGAGCTTGATCTCCGGTGTCGCCAGTCCCTACTGCCCCCTTACATCAGTCTCCCCTCACTTTTATACCTTGCACTGATCCATCTCTGTCACCGGACTCTTCTTTGTCTTCCCTGCTGGGTTTGAGCAGAAAGTGAGGAAAAGAAAGCTGGAATTTCTCTAATCTGTGACTTACAAGGACACTTTCCCTGGTTCCCAGCACTTACATTTCTTCAGTAATGTTCTCATTATCCCTAAACTACCCAGCCTGCTGTTAGTTCTTATAGTTTCACAATTATAGGTATAAACATCTCACATTATAATCTAATCTATTCTATTACTCACACTGGTTTAAGCTTGGAAGAAGCACTGAGGGTAGCAAGTGCACAGAATGTACTCTGGGTGGGGAACTTCAATGTCCATCACCAAGTGTAACTCGGTAGTACCACTACTGACTGAGCTTACTGAGTCGTGAAGGACATATCTGCCAGACTGGGCCTGCAGCAGATGGTAAGAGAACCAACAAGAGGAAAAAACCTACTTGACCTGGTCCTCACCAATCTACCTGCCGCAGATACGAACAATGACGGACAGGTAAAGACCATCGGGTACATCGAGCCTGTCCCACAAGGAGCTGCATCTGTCTATGACAGCATTGGTCGCAGTGACCACCGCACACAGTCATTGTGGAGACAAAGTCACACCGAAGACAATCACAAATGTGTTGTGTGGCACCGTCACCGTGCTAAACGGGATAGATGCAGAACAGATCTAGCAGCTGAAAACGGGGCATCCTCAGGGTGCTGTGGGCCATCAGCAGCAGCAGCATTGTATTCCACCACAATCTGTAACCTCATGGTCCGGCATATCCCTCACTCTAACATTACCATCAAGACTGGTTCAATTAGGAGTGCAGAAGAGCATGGCAGGAGCAGCACCAGGCGTACCGAGAAATGAGGTACCAGCCTGGGGAAGCTGCAACACAGGACTACATGCATACTGAGCAGTGGAAGTAGCATGGTATAAACAGGGCTAAGCAATCCCAAAATCAATGCATCAGATCAGAGCTCTGCAGTCCTGCCACATCCAGTCGTGAATGAACACAAGAACATATATAAAAACTAGGAGCAGGAGTAGGTCATACGGCCCCTCGAGCCTGCTCCGCTTTCAATAAGATCACGTCTGAGTTTCTCCCACAGCTCAACTTTCCTGCACTATCCCCATATCCCTCGATTCCCTTAATATCCTATGCTGGGTTCAGTTCGACACTCACTGGTTCCCCTCCCCTGAAGGTGCTGACTCTGGCTGGGTTCAGTTCTACACTCACTGGTTCCCCTCCCTCTCGTCCCCTGAAGGTATTGACTCTGGCTGGGTTCAGTTCTACACTCACTGCTTTCCCTCCCTTGAAGGTATTGACTCAGGCTGGGTTCAGTTCTACACTTACTGGTTCCCCTCCCTCTCGTCCCCTGAATGTGCTGACTCTGGCTGGGTTCAGTTCTACACTAACTGGTTCCCCTCCCCTGAAGGTACTGACTCTGGCTGGGTTCAGTTCCACACTCACTAGTTCCCCTTCCCTGAAGGTGCTGACTCTGCCTGTGTTCATTTCTACACTCACTGGTTTCCCTCTCTCCTCCCCTGAAGGTACTGACTCTGGCTGGGTTAAGTTCTACATTCACTGGTTCCCCTCCCCTAAAGGTACTGACTCTGGCTGTGTTCAGTTCCACACTCACTGGTTCCCCTCCCCTGAAGGTGCTGACTCTGCCTGGGTTCAGTTCTACACTCACTGGTTCCCCTCTCTCCTCCCCTGAAGGTGCCGAATCTGGCTGGGTTCAGTTCTGCACTCACCAGTTTCTCTCCAATGTGTGACCCATGTGCCCGAACTCCATGTGTGAACCTCGACAGTGGGACTGTCGACTGGCTATTCCACTGTCCTCACCTGTGGCCTCACACGTGCATTTTCCAGCAGGATTACCGGACCCTCCTCCCAATGGTTCACTGGATAAATGCATGTCGGATCTGTTCCCCACCCTCCCTCACCCCAACTGTAAAATGGACTGTCGAATGGAATAAAAGCTACAGATGGTGGGACGGGTTAATAAAAAACAAACCACAGTACAAACACACAGAGGGTGGGCTATACATTAAGGGCTACATTCAAACATTGCAGAAAAACGATGACTCATTGAGAGACCGGAAGGACATCCTCAGAGACAATGATACAGGATACCTGCCATCGATCTAATCAACACAGGCAATAGCACCAGACGCCGGCCATGCACACCTTCAATGGCCCCTGGTCCCTGTCAAGAAGGAAGAGGGACATTCACGCATTCGTCAACTGTGGAGTCAGATCTGTTCCCAAGGAAGGTTTGTATTGTACTACACAGCAGGAGAGCTGATCGTGCCCCTGTCTGGGCCAGGGAGTTGAATACTCTGATGATCAAGAGGTTATTGACCATCGGAAGAGTCGACAGGGGAACAGCAGGAAATATGTTTGATGCTGTGATTATGAAGCCCCATAAAAAGAGGACCACTTCGGAGCGAGGTCAGTGCAGTGAAGGATGATGCAGAGTGGTCACCTGGTCCCGGCCTACAATCCACACCACAACCACCAACTGTGTGGGTGATTATAAGTTTCAGTCAACCCGTCGGGGAACTTGTCCGAGTCGTTTTATAATCGCAGTCGAATCGCGGAAAGGTGTTAAACTGTGATATTTCCTGTTAGGTTTCAGGTAACCTTGTGCAGGTGGTTTTTATTATGGGTTCGCTGTTATTCCGGTCGGAATCTCAGGGAGGTTGTGTACTGGGGAATAACACAAGTTCAATAAACATACAACTTTAAGGTTGAGCCAATAAACCTGTGCTGAGTGTATTTTGTTCTTATAAATCCTGAAGTCAAGAACTGTTGGTGAGGATTTACCGAATCTCTCACAGGCACCACCCAGTGTGATTGAGTCATAATTCCACCATTCAATTCGATCGTGACTGATCAGTATCTTAACTCCGTCTACCTGCCTTGGTTCCATCACTCTTAATACCCTTGCCAAAGAAGAATCGATCAATCACAGTTTTGGGATTTTCAATTGGGCCCCAGCCTCAGTTTTATGGGGAACAGAGTTCCAGATTTCCACAACCTTTAAGAACATAAGAAACAGGAGCAGGAGTAAGCCATACGGCCCCTCGAGCCTGCTGCACCATTCAATAAGATCCAGGATGATCTTGCACTTCAGCTCCACTTTCCCGCACTATCCCCATGTCCCTCGATTCCTTTAGTGTCCAAACAGCTTTCTATCTCAGCTCTGAATATAATCAATGACTCAGCATCCACAGCCCTCTGGGGAGAGAATTATAAAGATTCCCGACCATCTGAGTGCAAAAAACTCAGTCCTAAATGGCCGAGCCCGTATCCTGAGACAGTAACCCTTAGTTCTAGACTCTCGAGCCAAGAGAAACAGATTCTCACCATTTGTATAAGGTAGTGCTTCCTGACATCACCCCGGAACCTGTGGTGGGAAAATTATTGGACACAATTCCTGAGGGACAGGATAAATCTTCATTTGGAAAGACATGGATTAATTAAGGACAGTCAGCATGGATTAGTTGAGGGAACGTCGTGTCTTACTAACTTGATTGAATATTGAGAGGAGGTCAGCTTGAGGTTCGATGAGGGTAGTATGTATGATGTAGCGTATATGGATTTTAGCAATGCTTTTGATAAAGTCCCACATGGCAGACTGGTCACAAAAGTAAAAGCCCATGGGATCCAGGGCTAATTGGCAAGTTGGATCCAAAATTGGCTCAGGCTGGAAGCAAAAAGGTAATGGTACATGGGTGTTTTTGTGACTGGAAGGCTGTTTCAAGCGGAGTCCTGCAGGGCTCAGTGCTGGGTCCCTTGTTTTTTGTGGTATATATCAATGACTTGGACTTTAATGTTGGGGGTATGATTAAGGAGTTTGAAGATGACACTAAAATTGGCTGTGTGGTTGAGAATTAAGAAGAAAGCTGCGGAATGTAGGAAGATATCAATGTACTGGTCAGGTGGGCAGTAAAGTGGCAAATGGAATTCAATCTGGATAAGTGTGAGGTAATGCATTTGGGGAGGGCTAACAAGGCAAGGGATTACACATTAAATGGTACAACATTGAAAATTGTAGAGGAACAAAGGGACCTTGGAGTGTAGGTCCACAGATCCCTGAAGGTAGCAGGCCAGGTAGATAAGGTGGTTAATAAGGCATATGGAATACTTACGTTTCTTAGTCGAATCATGGAATACAAGAGCTAGGAGGTTATGCTTGAACTAATTAGGCCGCAGTTGGAATAAGTGTGCAGGTCTGGTCACCACATTACAGGAAAGATGTGATTGTACTGGAAAGGATATGGAGATTTACAAGAATGTTAACTGGACTGGAGAATTTTAGCTATGAGGAAAGATTGGAGATGCTGGATCTGTTTTCTTTGGAACAGAGGACACTGAGGGTAGACCTGATGGAAGTATATAAAATTATGAGGGGCCTCGATAGAGTGGATAGGAAGGACCTGTTTCCCTTGGCAGAGGGGTCAACAACCAGGGCTGAGATTTAAAGTAACTGGTTTAGAGGAGATACGAAGGGAAATTTCTTCACCCAGAAGATGGTGGGGGTCTGCAACTCACTGCCTGAAAGGGTGGTAGAGGCAGAATACCTCACCACATTTGACAAATACTTGGATGTGCACTTAAACTGGAGCATGCACGATGCTGAGAATGACGTGAATAGCACGTTTAGCGAGTTGGTCTCACCGCAGGTAAAGGGAATGGAAGAGCAACAGGAAGAGCAGTTCAAGGAAGGTAGTGCAGGGCTCCCCTGCGGTCTACCCCTGTAAAACAGATACACCGCTTTGGGTACTGTTGGGGGGGATGACTCTTCAGGGGAGAGCAGCAGCAGCCAAGTCCATGGCACCGTGGGTGCCTCTGCTGCACAGGAGGGCAGGAAAAAGAGTGGGAGAGCAAGAGTGACAGGAGATTCGATTATAAGGGGAATAGATAGACATTTCTGCAGCCGCAACCGAGACTCCAGGATGGTATGTTGCCTCCCTGGTGCAAGGGTCGAGGATGTCTCGGAGCAGGTGCACGACATTCTAAAAAGGGAGGATGAACAGTCAGTTGTCGTGGTACATATAGGTACCAACGATATAGGTAAAAAACGGGTTGAGATCCGATGAGACGAATTTAGGGAGCTGGGAGTTAAATTAAAAAGTGGGACTTCAAAAGTAGTAATCACAGGATTGCTACCAGTGCCACGTGTGAGTCAGAGTAAAAATCGTAGGATAGCTCAGATGAATATGTGGCTTGAGCAGTGGTGCAGAAGAGAGGGATTCACATTCCTGGGACATTGGAACCGGTTCTGGGGGAGTTGGGACCAGTACAAACCGGACGGTCTGCACCTGGGCAGGATCGGAACCAATGTCCTCGGGGAAGTGTTTGCTCGTGCTGTTTGGGAGGAGTTAACCTAATATGGCAGGGGGATGGGAACCTATGCAAGGGGACAGAGGGGAATAACATAGGGACAGAAGCAAAAGATAGAAAGGAGAATCGTAAAAGTGGAGGGCAGAGAGACCCAAGGCAAAAAACAAAAAGGGCCACATTACAGCAACATTCTAAAGGGTCCAAGTGTGTTAAAAAGACAAGCCTGAATGCTCTGTGCCTCAATGCGAGGAGTATTCAGAATAAGGTGGAGGAATTAACGGTGCAGATAGCAGTTAATGGATACGATGTGATTGGTATCACGGAGAAATGGCTCCAGGTTGACCAAGGCTGGGAACTCAACATCCAAGGGTATTCAGCATTTAGGAAGGATAGACAGAAAGGAAAAGGATGTGTTGCTGGTTAAAGAGGAAATTAATGCAATTGGAAGGAAGGACATTAGCTTGGATGATGTGGAATCGGTTTGGGTGGAGCTACAGAATACCAAAGGACAGAAAAAGCTAGTGGGAGTTGTGTACTGGCCACCAAATAGTAGTATTGAGGTTGGGGACAGCATCAAACAAGAAATAAGGGATGTGTGCAATAAAGGTACAGCAGTAATCATGGGCGACTTTAATTTACATATTGATTCGGCTAACCTAACTGGTAGCATTGCGGTGGAGAAGGATTTCCAGGAGTGTATTACCAGACCAATATGTCGAGGAACCTACAGAGAGCTGGCCATCCTAGACTGGGTGATGTGCAATGAGAAGGAACTAATTAGCAATCTTGTTGTGCGAGGCCCCTTGGGGAAGAGTGACCATAATATGGTAGAATTCTTTATTGAGATGGAGAGTGACAAAGTTAATTCAGAAACTAGGGTCCTGAACTTAAGGAAAGGTAACTTTGATTGTATGAGGCATGAATTGCCTAGATTAGATTGCCAAATGATACGTCAAGGGTTGATGGTGGATAGGCAATGGCAAACCTTTAAAGATCATATGGACGAACTTCAACAATTGTACATTCCTGTCTGGACTTAAAATAAAACGGGGAAGGTGGCACAACCGTGGCTAACAAGGGAAATTAAGGATAGTATTAAATCCAAAGAAGAGGCATAAAAATTAGCCAGAAAAAGCACCAAACCGGTGGAGTGGGAGAAATTTAGAATACAGCAGAGGAAGACAAAGAGTTTAATTAGGAGGGGGAAAATAGAGTACGAGAGGAAGCTTGCCGGAAACATAAAAAATGACTATAAAAGCTTCTATCGATGTGTGAAAAGAAAAAGATTAGTAAAGACAAACGTAGGTCCCTTACAGTCGGATTCAGGTGAATTTATAATGGGGGAGAAAGAAATGGCAGACCAATTAAACAAGTACTTTTGTTCTGTCGTCACAAAGGAAGACACATATAACCTTCCGGATGTACTAGGGGACCAAAGGTCTCGTGAGAAGGAGGAACTGAAGGATATCCTTATTAGGCTGGAAATTGTATTAGGGGAATTGACGGGATTGAAGGCCGATAAATCCCCAGGGCCTGATAGTCTACATCCCAGAGTACTTAAGGAAGTGGACCTTGAAATAATGGATGCATTGGTGATAATTTCTCAACACTCTATCGACTCTGGATCAGTTCCTATGGACTGGAGGGTTGCTAATGTAACACCACTTTTTAAAAAAGGAGGGAGAGAGAAAACAGGTAATTATAGACTGGTTAGCCTGACAACAGTAGTGGGGAAAATGTTGGAATCAATCATTAAGGATGAAATAGCAGCACATTTTTAAAGCAGCGATAGCATCGGTCAAATTCAGCATGGATTTATGAAGGGGAAATTATGGTTGACAAATTTTCTGGATTATTTTGAGGAGGTAACTAGTAGAGTGGACAGGGGAGAACCAGTGGATGTGGTGTATTTCTAAAGGCTTTTGACAAGGTCCCACACAAGAGATTGGTGTGCAAAATCAAAGCAAATAGTATTGGGGGTAGTGGACTGCCATGACAATATATATTAATGATTTAGATGTTGGAATTGAGTGTAATATCAGTTTGCAGATGATACTAAGCATGGTGGCGGTGTGAGCTGTGAGGAGGACGCTAAGAGGCTGCAGGGTGATTTGGACAGATTAGGTGAGTGGGCAAATACATGGCAGATGCAGTATAATCTGGATAAATGTGAGGTTATCCACTTTTGGGGGCAAAAACACGAAGGCAGAATATTACCTGAATGGCGGAAGATTCGGAAAAGTTGAGGTGCTGCGAGACCTGGGTGTTATGGTTCATCAGTCTTTGAAGGATGGCATGCTGGTACAGCAGGCTGTGAAGGCAGCAAATGGTATGTTGGCCTTCATAGCAAGGGGATTTGAGTATAGGAGAAAGGAGGTCTTACTGCAGTTGTACAGGGCCTTGGTGAGGCCTCACCTGGAATATTGTGTTCAGTTTTGGTCTCCTAATCTGAGGAAGGACATTCTTGCTATTGAGGGAGTGCACCGAAGGTTCACCAGACTGATTCCAGAGATGGCTGGACTGATATATGAGGAGAGACTGGATCAACTGGACCTTTATACACTGGAGTTCAGAAGAATGAGAGGGGACGTCATGGAAACATAAAAGATTCTGACGGGACTGGCCAGGTTCGATGCGGGAAGAATGTTCCCGATGTTGGGGAAGTACAGAGCCTGGGGACATAGTCTTAGGATAAGGGGTAGGCCATTTCGGACTGAGATGAGGAGAAACTTCTTCTCTCAGAGAGTTGTTAACCTGTCGAATTCCCTGCTGCAGAGAGTTGTTGATGACAGTTCATTGGATATATTCAAGAGGGCGGTAGATATGGCCCTTGCGGCTGAAGGGATCAAGAGGCACGGAGAGAAAGCAGGAAAGGGGTACTGAGGGAATGATCAGCCATGATCTTATTAAATGGTGGTGCAGGCTCGAAGGCCCGGATGGCCTACTCCTGCAACTATTTTCTACGTTAATATCAGCTACAGGGCGACGGACCAAGAGCTGGAGAGTGGGATTAGGCGGGATAGCTGTTTGTCGGCCGGCACAGACACGGTGGGCTGAAATGGTCTCCAGCCATGCTGTAAATTTCGATGATTTTATGATTAATGCCCTAGATGAAGGGACCGAATGAAATGTATCCACATTTGCTGATGGTACAAAACTAGGTGGGACAATAAGCTGTGAGAACACAAGAGTCTGCAAGATATATATAGATAGATTATGTTAGTGGGCAGTAAGGTGGCAGATCGAGTATAATGTAGGGAAATGTGAGGTTATTCACTTTGGTTGGAACAACAGAAAAACAGAATATCTTTTAAATGATGAGAAACTTTTAAACATCGGTGTTCAGAGAGATTTGGGATGTCCTCGTGCAAGACACACAGAAAGTGAGCATGCAGGTACGCAAGCAATAAGGAAGGCATACTGTTTGTCCTTTATTGCAAGGGGGTTGCAGTAAAAGAGTAAGGAAGTCTTGCTACAATTGTACAGGGCCTTGGTGAGACCACACCTGGAGAACTGGGCACAATTTTGTTCTCCTTATCTCAGGAAGGAAACACTTGCCTTGGAGACGGTGCAACAAAGGTTCACAAGATTGATTCCTGGGATGAGTGGGCTGTCTGATGATGAGATCGTGTGTAGAATGGGCCAAAACACTCTCGAGTAAAGAATAATGAGAGGTAATCTCATTGACACATACAAGGTTCTGAAGGGGACTGACAGATTAAATGCTGAGGCAGATTGCCCTGGCTGGACTGTCTAGAACTAGGTAGATCTTTAAGACAGAGATGTGGAGGAACTTCTTCACTCAGAGGGTTGTGAATCTTTGGCATTCTCTCCCCCAGAGGGCTGTGGATGCTCAGTCTGTTCAAGGTTGAGATAGATAGATTTTTCGACTCTAGGTGAATCAAGGGATATGGAGATCAGGCGGGAAAGTGGAGTTGAGGGCGATGATCAACCATGATCTCATTGAATGGCGGAGCAGGCTCGAGGGACCTTATGGCCTACTCCTGCCTCTATTTCTTATGTTAATATCCAGCGGGCTCTAGATTTATTAGTCCCACCCTTTTTCTTTAAGGTAACATACTTCCTCTGAACCCTCATTATCTCCTCCTTGAATGCCTCCCACTGCTCTGAGACTGATTTAAGTTCAATATAAGAACATAAGATTTCAGAGCAGGAGTATGCTATTCGGCCCCTCGAGCCTGCTCTGCCATTCAATGAGATCATGGCTGATCTTCTACCTCAACTCCACTTTCCTGCACTATTCCATATCCCTTGATTCTCTTAATATACAAAAGTCTATCGATATCTGTCTTAAATATACTCAGAGACAGATCCTCCACAGCCCTCTGGGGTAGAGAATTACAAAGATTAATGAGTGAATAAGTTTCTGCTCATCTCAGTGCTAAATTGACCACTCCTTATTTTGAGACTGTGACCCCTGGTTCTAGATTCCTCAGCCAGAGGAAACATCCTCCCTGCATCTGTCCTGTCATGCCATGTAAGCATTTTGTGTGTTTCACTGAGATCATCTCTCATTCTTCTATACTCTAGAGAATCTCTCCTCATAGGACAATCCTCCCATCCCAGGAATTCAGTTTGGTGAACCTTCGTTGCCATCCTCAATGGCAAGTACATCCTTCCTTAGGTAAGCAGCCAAAACTGTACCCATTACGCCAGGTGTAGTCTCACCAGGGCCCTATATAATTGCAGTAAGACGTCTTTACTCTTGTACTCAAATCATCTTGCAATAAAGGCCGACATACCATTTGCTTTCTTCGTTGCTGGCTGTGCCTGCATATTAACTTTCAGTGATACATGTACAAGGACACCAAGGTCCCTCTGAACACCTGCATTTCCCAATCTCTCACTATTTCCAGTAGCTGTTTCCAGTCCACTTTGGCTAAATCACATCTCAGGTTAGTAAAATTGGCTTTTCCCAAATTGAGTACTTTTATTCCTGGTCTATCTTTGTCCTTTTACATAACTACCCTATATCTAATTGAATTATGATCACTCGAACCAAAATTCTGTCCCACTGATACCCTTCACACCTGCCCAGCTTCAGCCCCTAATACTAAGTCCAGAATTTACCCCTCTCTTGTTGGGCTTGCTCCGTACTGGCTAAAATGTTCTGCTGGTTGCTGACGACTATGCGAAGGGAAATAGGTCCTTCCTCTCCACTCTATCGAGGCCGCTCATAATTCTATTCACCTCATTAAGGTCACCCCTCAGCTTCCTCTGTTCCAAAGAAAACAAACTATTAAGAGGTTTGGTGGACTGGAGGAGGTTACAAAGCTAGGGAAGGGTGAGACCCTGGAGAGATTTGAACAAGAGGATGAGTATTTTAAAGGCTGATGCCACCAGCCATCTCGCCCAGCACAGAATGTCACTCACTAGCAACAGGAAGAATGTTACTTTAACTACTACAAATGCATAATGCGGGGAAATCAGTCTCTGTCCCTTTAACTAACAGCGACATGGAAAGAGGGAAATGAATGACCTTTAAACACCTGGTCCACTTGGCACTGAAGTGTCTGAAACTCATAATAGGAACTCCAGGAAAACAAAATACTGACAAATGTAAAACTGTTTTGTTGACAAAAGAAATCTCGATTTAACTTGAAAAGATGAATAGTTTAACAGGGGTTCAAACAGACTCACCTGATGGGCCGACTCAGGATCCACCTCTCAAGCACCGTGATTGGTTGCAGAAAACGCTGCTCCCCGGGCCCTCCGGCCTCTGACCTCTCTTCCTGTTGGTTCCCAGGCGAATCAATCACCACTCGCCAACAATACACTGCCACATTAAGTTGAGGGGCTCGGAGGAAGAAAGAAAATGAGGCCGTGAATCTAAGTTAAGAAATAAAATTAGAAAAGCTTGATTAAATGAATGCGGAGAGGCAATATAAACTGAAGGTACAATCCAAAAGGGGGTAACATGAACAGTGAGACCTGCGGGTATATGTGCACAAATCGCTGAAGGTGGCAGGGCAGGTTGAGAAAGCAGTTAAAAAAGCTTGCAGGATCCTGGGCATCACAGAGTACAAAACCAAGGAGGTTATGATGAATCTTTGTAAAACATTAGTTCGGCCTCAACTGGAGCATTGTGTCCGATTCAGGGTACAGCACATTAGGATGTGATGGCCTTAGAGAGGGTGCAGAACAGATTGACAAGAATGATTCACGAGATGAGGGACTACAGTTACGTGGATTGACTGGAGAAGCTGGGGTTGTTCTCCTTGGAGCAGGGAAGGTTGAGAGGAGAATTGATCGAGGTATTCAAAATCATGAGGGGTCCGGACAGGGTAGATAGAGAGACACTGTCCGCACTGGTGGAGGGGTCGAGAACCAGAGGAGACGGATTTAAGGTGATTGGCAGAAGATCCAAAGGCGACGTAATAAAAATCTATTTTACGCAGAGTGGTTAGGATCCGGAATGCACAGCCTGAAAGGGTGGTGGAGGCAGACTCAATCACAGCTTTCGAAAGGGAATTGGATAACTATCTGAAAGAAAACATTTGCAGGGACGGGGGAAAGGGCGGGGCAGTAGGACTAGCTGGGAGCCGGCAAGGATTCGACGGGCCGAATGGCCTTCCGTGCTGTAAACATTCTCTGATTGTGTGAGCAGAACCACTCTGTTCCCTCACTCAATCTAAAGCCTTCCTTATTGTGAGCACCTCTGTTAAACCTGTCTACCTCAGCCTTAAATATATTCAATGACCTAACCTCCACAGCTCTCTGGGGCAGAGAATTCCGCAGATTTACAAACCTCAGAGAGAAGAAATTCCTCCTCATCTCAGTTTTAAATGGGTGGCCCCTTCTTTTCAGACTAAGACCCTAGTTTTAGTTTCTTCTGTCAGTGGAAATATCCCCTCTGCATCCACCTTGTTCAGCCCCCTCATTATCTTATTAGTTTCAATAAGATCAGCCCTCATTCTTCTAAACTCCAATGTGTACAGGCCCAACCTACTCAACCGATCCTCATAAGTCAACCCCTTTATCTCCGGAATCAACCTGCATTCACGAGTTCCCCTCCCTCTCCTCCTCTGAAGGTGCTGACTCTGGCTGGGATTAGTTCTATACTCACTTGTTCCCCTCCCCTGAAGGTACTGAATCTGGCTGGGTTCAGTTCTACACTCACTGGTTTCCTCTCCCTCTGATGGTGCTGGCTATCTTAGGACTGGTCCTGTGTAATGAGACAGGATTAATAAACAATCTCCTAGTAAAGGATCCCCTTGGAATGAGTGATCATAGCATGATTAAATTTTAAATTCAGATGGAGGCAAAGAAAGTTGGATCTCCAACCAGCATACTGAACTGAAATAAAGGAGACTACAAATGTATGACAGCAGATTTGGCTAAAGTGGACTGGGAAAATAGAATAAAGTGCAGGATGGTTGATGAACAGAGTCGTACATTTAAGGAGATATTTCACATCTCTGAAGAAAAATATATTCCAGTGAGGAGGAAAGGGTACAAAAGAAAAGATAGCCATCTGTGTCTAACTAAAGAAATAAAGGATGAGATCCAATTAAAAACAAGGGCATACAAAGTGGTCAAAACAAGTGAGAGGGCAGAAGATTTGGAAGCTTTTAAAAGCCAGCAAAGAATGACTGTGGATTGTCAAGGGGCGACAGGGGGAGAAGGAACTCACCACAATCTCTAAGAAGGTGGTACTCAGTACGATAATGGGACTAAAGGGGAATAAATCCCCTGGACCTGATGGCTTGCATCCTCGGGTCTTGAGAGAAATAACGTCAGGGACAGTGGATGCATTGGTTGTAATTTACCAAAATTCCATGGATTCTGGGGATGTCCCAGCGATTGGAAAACTGTAAATTTAACGCACCCATTAAAAAAAGGAGGCAGAGAAAAAGCAGGAAACTATAGACCAGTTAGCCTATCATCTGTGATTGGGAAAACGTTGGTGTGCATTATTAAAGAAGTAGTAGCAGGACATTTGGAAAAGCAAAATTCGTTCAGGCAGAGTCAGCATGGATGTATGAAGAGGAAGTCATGTTTGACAAATTTGCTGGAGTTCTTTGAGGATGTAACAAACAGGGTCGATAAAGGGGATCCAGTGGATGTGGTGTATTTGGACTTCCAGAAGTCATTTGACAAGTTGCCACGTAAAAGGCTGCTGCACAAGATAAAGGTTCACGGGGTTGGGGGTAACATATTAGCATGGATAGAGGATTGGCTGACTAACAGAAAACAGAGAGTAGTGATAAATGGCTCATTCTCAGCTTGGCAACGAGTGCGGTGCCACAGGGGTCAATGCTTGAACACAAAATAGTTACAGTCTATATTGATGACTTGGATGAAGGGACCGAGTGTAACATAGCTAAGTTTGACAGTACAAAGTTCGGAAGAAAAGCAATGTGTGAGGAGGACACAAAAAACCCGCAAAAGGACATAGACTAGCTCAGTGAGTGGGCAAAAAATATGCAGATGGAGTATAATGTTGGAGACTACGCCGCTATGCACTTTGGCAGAAAAAAATTAAAGAACAAGTTATTATTTAAATGCAGAAAAGTTGCATAGTGCTGCAGTACAGCGGGACCTGGGGGTCCTAGCGCATGAAACATAAAAGGGTAGTATGCAGGTGCAGCAAGTGATCAAGAAATCCAGTGACATCTTGGCCATTATTGCAAAGAGGATGGAGTATAAATGCAGGGATGTCCTGCTACAGTTATACAGGGCATTGTTGAGGCCAGACATGGAATACTGCGTACAGTTTTGGTTTCCATATTTAAGAAAGGATATACTTGCTTTGGAGGCAGTTCAGAGAGGTTTCCGGAGATGAGGGGGTTGACTTATGAGGAAAGGTTGAATAGGTTGGGCCTCCACTCATTGGAATTCAGAAGAATGAGAAGTGATCTTAACAAATCATATGAGATTATGAGGGGGCTTGACAAGGTGGTTGCAGAGAGGATGTTTCCACTAATGGGGGAGACTAGAACTAGAGGGCACAATCTTAGAATAAGGGGCTGCCCATTTAAAACTGAGATGAAGAAGCATTTCTTTTCCGAGGGTTGTAAATCTGGAATTCGCTGCCTCAAAGAGCTGTGGCAGCCAGGACATTGAATAAATTTAACAGATAGACAGTTTCTTAACCAATAAGGGAATAAGGGGTTATGGGGAGAGGGTTGGGAAATGGTCCTGAGTCCATGATCGGATCAGCCATGATCGTATTAAATGGCGGAGCAGGCTTGAGGGGTATTATGGCCTACTCCTGCTCGTATTTCTTATGTTATTATACTGACTCTGGCTGGGTTCAGTTCTACACTCACTGGTTCCCCTCCCCTGAAGGTACTGACTGCGGCTGGGTTCAGTTCTACACTCACTGGTTCACCTCCCCTGAAGGTACTGACTCTGGCTGGGTTCAGTTCTACACTCACTGGTTCCCCTCCCCTGAAGGTACTGACTCTGGCTGGATTCAGTTCTACACTCACTGGTTCACCTCCCCTGAAGGTACTGACTCTGGCTGGGTTCAGTTCTACACTCACTGGTTCCCCTCCCCTGAAGGTACTGACTCTGGCTGGATTCAGTTCTACACTCACTGGTTCCCCTCCCCTGAAGGTACTGACTCTGGCTGGGTTCAGTTCTACACTCACTGGTTCCCCTCCCCTGAAGGTACTGACTCTGGCTGGGTTCAGTTCTACACTCACTGGTTCCCCTCCCCTGAAGGTACTGACTCTGGCTGGGTTCAGTTCTACACTCACTGGTTCCCCTCCCCTGAAGGTACTGACTCTGGCTGGGTACAGTTCTACACTCACTGGTTCCCCTCCCCTGAAGGTGCTGACTCTGGCTGGGTACAGTTCTACACTCACTGGTTCCCCTCCCCTGAAGGTACTGACTCTGGCTGGGTTCAGTTCTACACTCACTGGTTCCCCTCCCCTGAAGGGACTGACTCTGACTGGGTTCAGTTCTACACTCACTGGTTCCCCTCCCCTGAAGGTACCGACTCTGGCTGGGTTCAGTTCTACACTCACTGGTTCCCCTCCCCTGAAGGTACTGACTCTGGCTGGGTACAGTTCTACACTCACTGGTTCCCCTCCCCTGAAGGTACTGACTCTGGCTGGGTACAGTTCTACACTCACTGGCTCCCCTCCCCTGAAGGTACTGACTCTGGCTGGGTTCAGTTCTACACTCACTGGTTCCCCTCCCCTGGAGGTACTGACTCTGGCTGGGTTCAATTCTACACTCACTGGTTCCCCTCCCCTGAAGGTACTGACTCTGGCTGGGTTCAGTTCTACACTCACTGGTTCCCCTCCCCTGAAGGTACTGACTCTGGCTGGGTACAGTTCTACACTCACTGGCTCCCCTCCCCTGAAAGTACTGACTCTGGCTGGGTACAGTTCTACACTCACTGGCTCCCCTCCCCTGGAGGTGCTGACTCTGGCTGGGTTCAGTTCTACACTCACTGGTTCCCCTCCCCTGGAGGTACTGACTCTGGCTGGGTTCAGTTCTACACTCACTGGTTCCCCTCCCCTGAAGGTACTGACTCTGGCTGGGTACAGTTCTACACTCACTGGTTCCCCTCCCCTGAAGGTACTGACTCTGGCTGGGTTCAGTTCTACACTCACTGGTTCCCCTCCCCTGAAGGTGCTGACTCTGGCTGGGTTCAGTTCTACACTCACTGGTTCCCCTCCCCTGAAGGTACTGACTCTGGCTGGGTTCAGTTCTACACTCACTGGTTCCCCTCCCCTGAAGGTACTGACTCTGGCTGGGTTCAGTTCTACACTCACTGGTTCCCCTCCCCTGAAGGTACTGACTCTGGCTGGGTTCAGTTCTACACTCACTGGTTCCCCTCCCCTGGAGGTACTGACTCTGGCTGGGTTCAATTCTACACTCACTGGTTCCCCTCCCCTGAAGGTACTGACTCTGGCTGGGTTCAGTTCTACACTCACTGGTTCCCCTCCCCTGAAGGTACTGACTCTGGCTGGGTACAGTTCTACACTCACTGGCTCCCCTCCCCTGAAAGTACTGACTCTGGCTGGGTACAGTTCTACACTCACTGGCTCCCCTCCCCTGGAGGTGCTGACTCTGGCTGGGTTCAGTTCTACACTCACTGGTTCCCCTCCCCTGGAGGTACTGACTCTGGCTGGGTTCAGTTCTACACTCACTGGTTCCCCTCCCCTGAAGGTACTGACTCTGGCTGGGTTCAGTTCTACACTCACTGGTTCCCCTCCCCTGAAGGTACTGACTCTGGCTGGGTTCAGTTCTACACTCACTGGTTCCCCTCCCCTGAAGGTACTGACTCTGGCTGGGTTCAGTTCTACACTCACTGGTTCCCTTCCCCTGAAGGTACTGACTCTGGCTGGGTTCAGTTCTACACTCACTGGTTCCCCTCCCCTGGAGGTACTGACTCTGGCTGGGTTCAGTTCTACACTCACTGGTTCCCCTCCCCTGAAGGTACTGACTCTGGCTGGGTTCAGTTCTACACTCACTGGTTCCCCTCCCCTGAAGGTACTGACTCTGGCTGGGTTCAGTTCTACACTCACTGGTTCCCCTCCCCTGAAGGTACTGACTCTGGCTGGGTTCAGTTCTACACTCACTGGTTCCCCTCCCCTGAAGGTACTGACTCTGGCTGGGTTCAGTTCTACACTCACTGGTTCCCCTCCCCTGGAGGTACTGACTCTGGCTGGGTTCAATTCTACACTCACTGGTTCCCCTCCCCTGAAGGTACTGACTCTGGCTGGGTTCAGTTCTACACTCACTGGTTCCCCTCCCCTGAAGGTACTGACTCTGGCTGGGTACAGTTCTACACTCACTGGCTCCCCTCCCCTGAAAGTACTGACTCTGGCTGGGTACAGTTCTACACTCACTGGCTCCCCTCCCCTGGAGGTGCTGACTCTGGCTGGGTTCAGTTCTACACTCACTGGTTCCCCTCCCCTGAAGGTACTGACTCTGGCTGGGTTCAGTTCTACACTCACTGGTTCCCCTCCCCTGAAGGTACTGACTCTGGCTGGGTTCAGTTCTACACTCACTGGTTCCCCTCCCCTGAAGGTACTGACTCTGGCTGGGTTCAGTTCTACACTCACTGGTTCCCCTCCCCTGGAGGTACTGACTCTGGCTGGGTTCAGTTCTACACTCACTGGTTCCCCTCCCCTGGAGGTACTGACTCTGGCTGGGTACAGTTCCACACTCACTGGTTCCCCTCCCCTGGAGGTACTGACTCTGGCTGGGTTCAGTTCCAGACACTGACATTATTCACTTTGTTCCTGCACTAAGATGGCCGCGCATGCGCTGTGCTACTCACTGAAGCAAGATGGCGGAGCGCTGAACCTAACTTCCTGTACTAAGATGGCCGCCGTTAGCCTGGGCCTGTGACCGGGAGAAAGCCCCGAAGCTCCAACCGCCGATAATCCGGTTATTATTCGGGGCTTGCGGCGGGAACGGGTTTTTTATGAAGCCTCCCCGGTTCGCCGCTGGTCCCTTACTCCCCTCCCGCTGAAAAGGACACTTCTGAGGAAACTGCCCAAAACATGACTCCTCCGCCATTACACGCACTGCGCATGTTTCGAACACAGCCAGTGCCCGCGCCTGCGCACTGAGCTCCTGCAATCTCGGTGCGACA